>NC_045733.1:28431046-28442703 GCF_008692095.1 Etheostoma spectabile | reverse complement strand
AAGGGATCAAACCGAAAAGTAATGGAGAAGTAATTTAGTTAACCTTGATCCAAAACACTACATTTGTACACTTTAACTACAGATTTAACAAAGACATGAACATCATTTGTAAATCAGAAATCATAATGACTGATACCTTAATTGATGCATTAATGAATTTATTGTTCCTGCATTAAATCATGCATGAGATAGTATAATCCCTGCGCATTACGATAGTAATGAAGTGAAGTGTGCCAGCATTCTTCCTTCAAATGAAAAAAATACCAACATTCTAAAATTGGGACATTACATAGACAAATGAAGCTCTGTTACGACCTAAACGTGTTCAAATAAAATAGACAGATAATATTACAAAGTAAATCAACACACTTTTACTATGTTTATATTACATACATAATGCATGTGTTGAAAGCTACAACAGCCTTGTACAATTGTAGCATATAGCACGCTGATGATTTACTTTTAAGTACTGAGAAATCTTTGTGATTCTGCTTCGACATGGGCATAAATGAAGTCGTTGGGGAAACAGTTTAAGCCAGAAACTACAGAAAATGAAAATATTACAAGGAAATTAGTCTACCACTACTACTACTACTGTAGAAACTCACAGAAGAAGTAAGTACAGTACGTTGATGATTACTACTGTTAGAAAGAGGGCCACAAACCGCTTTCATCAGGTTTACTGTCTATTTGTACGTGGTCAATGGAAGATTTTGGCATCAGGTGATTACAGAGGAAACACTTGAAAGTGGATTATGTTATAACATCGGATGTTCACTGTGTTGTTGAGAGCTGTTTCTGTTTGTCTAGAGATCATGTAAAAACTAACACTATTCCTAACCCAGGTACTAAATTGAGCATCCCACTGAATCTTTACAACAAAGGCACATCACCAAAAATGGCTAAATCTGTACTGATAAATTGAACGGTAAGTTTTTCTGCTCTGTTTTTGATTCACCTCTGCCAGATAAGACGCTTCTACGGCGGGATCCTGCCAGCTACAACACAAAGTCTGCTTTCTCGTCTCAGTTTCCGTCTTCACCATAAACTGTTCTCTACGTCTACAGTGAAAGTAGAGAGGGACAGTGTTGGCAGTGAGGAGTAGTCACGTCTGATGTTGGTCATCCTGCTATTTCCCTTCTTGTCATCACACTGGAGGGTCTCGGGTGAAGTTTTGGGACTGCTCACTGCTCACCTCCCCGTCCGCTCTCTTTTGATAATTCTCTCATTCCACTGACTATCCTCCGCCTTAATTGCCACTTATTCATGTCCAGTTCCTGCAATGAGTGCCCCTAGCCAATTGCGCGGCTGAAACAAGGGACACCTTTACAGACTTTATCTGCGTGCTGGTGTTTATTCCTTGCTTATTAAAGTGTCCTCTTACATCATTTATTCCCAATGATGAGCAGATCCTGATCATCCAGCCACCGATAACTACTCTATTCTCTGTCAAATTCTGTCTCCAATCTGCCTGAGAATTCTGTCTGACTCCTCTCTGTCTCTCTCTTTAACTCACTCTCTCTCCTCTCTAATCATTGTTATTTTTTTCTCCCAGCCTACAGGAAACGTCTGCCCCTGCGGTGTTTTTACAATCTGATTTGGTAATGAGAGGAAATGAGAGTGAATCGCTTAGAGGCAGGACGAGCGAGAGAGAGAGTCAAACTTCTCCGACCCCGAGTAAGAAAACAAAGCATTTATAGCGCATTTCTGGGTGCTGCGACGGATAACATTATTATACGATGGATTGTTCTATGGTAAACTCTGCGTTTCATGCTGGAAATATAAAATAAAACTACAATAGTGTTTCATCAGTTGAGGTGAGGGAAATTGTAAAGGAGAGGGAGATAAAAAACAGTACTTTGGTGCTTTTTACCATCATTTGCCTCACCACCCTGCCAGGTAGCAGCCAGGTCAGGCTAACATTGGCCGACGTCGGCCAATCAGTTGTGTGATTATCTGTGACCCAGCTCTGACCCTTACTTCACTGCCAGATTTGGCAAGTGTGTGTGACGTTTTAGGTGGAGATGGAACTCAGTTTACTTAGAGTATGTTTAGTCTATTGGGTCTTTCTGACACATAATTGATGGCGGGTTTGGCATGGGCAAAAAGGAATGCCGTATTTAGGCCCACTGTGTTGGCCAAATCATTTTGGTTTTGGCAGCAACCGATGTGGCTGCTTGATCACAATAACCATTTAACAATCTTCTAACCACACACATATAGAGTTGATCTAGATTGGCATCATGTTCCAAAATGAATGAAAGAGGAAACAATACTTTCATCATACATCACCACAGTAGTTCATGCTTGGTCTGTGCTTTGCTCACGAGTCACTATTAATAATTATAAATCAAATGGATAACACTATGAGAAAAGTTCAGGAGGTGAAAATGAAATGTGAAAATAATTTGGAGACCATTTTGGAGACCACCGTTTTTGTGTCATTTGCAGAAAAATGTTACTCTGTAAATCAATTTCATGCACTAAGAGTCACAAAGCCATTGTAAGAATTTGTAATGTATTAATGAAGGGATTAAATTGGATAACAAAATCTGATCAAGAGAGGTTGTGTTTGCATAAAAAATATTTATGACCACACAGCAATACGACTGACTGTCAATTATTCATTTTTTTTCCTGTTTGGAATGCTTTTCCTGGACCGATCCAAGAATTTGTAGGTATTGAGTGTATTTCTTTTGTTGCACGATCTTTCATTTCACAATTTAGACCTCTGTATCCACACAAGCAACACTAGTGACCAGAAAACTAATTTGAACAATACTGAATGTGTTGACAAGCAAAACACAAAGCTTTGTCCCTTACAAAAGGGACCAATAGACAAATGAGGGGAATCAGCACTGAGTGGATGTTGAAATAATCTGCAATGGTCCCGTGTGGTGGATTAATAGAATAAATTACTCTGCTTTCAAGCAGAACATAGGCCTAATGCAATCCGTGTTCACTTTGATAAATAGATTAATTCATTATGTATTTAATTGCACAGGTAGTAGAATGCTCTCTCATTATTTTCCAATTTCATGCACCTTGGATAGTTTTCATATTGATGCATATGCATCACCCCTAAGTGGCTGTGCTCATAGCCCCGCTGTCATAAATTACAGTATTATAGTCCCTTGATGTTATCTGTTTCCGTGTGCAACACCCACTTTATTAATTAGTTGTGAAGTGTGGATTTAAACAAAGATAACAGCGTTAAAAATTAAAATCTTAAGGTTTGTTCAGCGAATGTAGAACTTGGACTATCTTGAGGAACAGGCTTACTGGCTGGTGATGTTTACATGTCCAAACAGACAGTAAAGGCAGCACAGTCGGCAGTAAACACACAAGCACACACACGCATGCACGCACACACATATATACTATACATGCTGTAAATATATGTACGTTAGTACGATATATAGGATTGCTATTTTTACAACCAGCTATTTTAACAACCAGCATCTTGATGGAGTTGAGTACATTGATTCATGGGTATTTCCAGGGATAAAACGAGGAAGAGTTTAGGAAATCAATAAGTGAAATGTGTCATGAAAGACAAACAGGAACATGAAGCTTCAATATTGTGTTTTAATTTCCAAGATGGTGACATTTCAGGACCGTATGTGAGTTCAAACAGGGACTAACCTGTCTCACTATCACGTTTCTGTTCTACTGCTACATGCCACTGTGAACGTATGTACATGTCAACTTATATCCTGTTTTTTATGTACAATTATTCATATTTGCATTTAGTGTTTATCTATAATATTTTTTATGGTATACCTTTGTCCATGTGCTGTTCTAGGTGCAGAAACCTCAAAAATTCTGTTATCGTAATATCTTAAGAAACTGTTTCAACATGAGAGTGTAGGGCAGTTTTTTTACCATTTACTACATTACCCTTATTTACTGTAATTGAGTATTTATGTAAACTGTTGTTATTGTAATATGGTTTCTATTTTTAAGGTTATTGTTTCTGGTCTGCCACCATTTATCGAGATTTGCTGGTACTGCTGTTTGCTGTTAAGCTAACTCACTTCCCGCATCTGTTTCACATTAAAAGCCCTCGTCGACACAGGGGCATATTTTTCCCTACTGAATACTGTAGTAAGGCTTCTGTACAGGAAGCTGTATGTGGTCTCTGTTTTCCTTTTTTTTCTTTTTTAGTGTTTTTAGTGTTCTGTATGATACTACATTTGTTTTGTTTGTTTGAGGTCAATTATTTTTTTTCCAGTGAATAAGGGCTGGCATGTTGTGCTACACAAAGTTCTGTGAGCAGGTGGTTGGTGTGGGTGGTGGGCGTACAAACACAGGACATTGCAACAAAAGGATACAGCAACGCCACAGACTTTGAAGTAAAGGAAAAAAGAAACACTTTTCCGGTGATGGCCGAGCGTTACTGCGCAGCCTCCAACTGAGCTTGACAACTTAGATTGTGAGTGAGCAACCTGTCTGAAAGTTGTAAGTCTTCTGGTAGCTGTGCCAAGAGAAATCTGTTTGTTGGGATAAATGTTACTCCATACAGTATGAATTCACTTGCCACATGCCGAAGTATTTCAATCCATCAAACGTTGCTGGAAATTTGTTCCAATGCTGTTCGGGGTCTCTATGGGCTTCCTCCTTGACTGTATGCCTCCACGTCCCCCAATTGCCTGCGATCTCTCTGACTATACGGTAATTCTGCCATGCGACAGAAAGTTGCGTAGTTATGACACATGTTAGCCTATTTTTACAATAAAAATTGCGACAGAGTCTAAACGTGAGAACAAGGTAATGGATCCTTTAATGCATTGTTGTGTTTCTCTAGAAAAAAAACAACGGAACAAATAGGTATTCAAATGCTTCAGATGTACAGTCAAAGTGACGCCAAAATGAATGGGAGTCAATGGAATGGTAGCGGAAGGTGTTGGCTTGTTATCAGAATTCTCCCATCTAGGGTAAAGCAACGACTTTGACACCAGAGATCAGGGTGACATCCTCTATGGTTAGGATCAGGCAACAAAAATAATATTGTTTGATGTTAATAAACAATAATAAACTGTTTATTGCTTGAAGTCACCGTTGACTTTTCAATATTTATCAAGAAGGTAACCAGGCAGACTGAGTGCCTAAACATAACAAAAACTAAACATAAAAATGTTATCCATGCTAATGTTGATACAAGCAGATGAGGCATTACAAGAAGATGTTGCAGGAAAAGAAAACATGATAAAATACGTGTCAGCGTTGTCAACATTTAGCAGACACATTTAGTTGACATTTTGCAACATGAAAGAATGTTCAATAAAACCAAATGCACAATTTCTTATATTAAACGGTTAATTTCATCCAATGCATCCAGTGGCAAATTTCTTGTATACAAATGAATGATGGTAGTTTGTTTTTTCTTCCCTGTTATAGGTCTTTTGGTGCACACATATACCAACATAGAAACTATACATAAAGCAAAGCAGAACATGTATATATTAATGTGTTACCCAATGTATTATTGATCACAGAGGAGAAAATAAATCCACAGCCTCCGGACAGATTTACATGGCTGTCGGTGATGACATGACACCTGTCCACTTTGATAGTCGTGTCCTGCATGGTTCAGAGCTCGGTTTTCCGTGGTGTGTGTCCCTCCCCTTTATCCTCCTCTACCCTGCTAATGTCATTCATTGCCTAATTTTCAGGGTGGAGGTAAGCACGGTGGACTGGTGGAGAAGCGTCCCTGAATGAGCAATATCCGTTCATCACAGCTCTGTGCAGCCCCAGCTGTCAACACATAATACGGAAAGGATGAATAAAATAAGTAATGGGAGGGGGGGGGGGGGGGGGGGGGCATTTTTTCACCATAGGTTGAGATGTTTTTTTACCTTGACAAAGCCTTGGGGCATCTGAGAAAAACCCAACCTGCTCTGGACTTCCCCTAATCAGCTGTCGTCCATCATGGCTTTCCCCGCTCTGCTGCTACTGCGTTCTGCGAATCGGAGATCCGGAGAATCGGCCTCCAACGCCGCCAACACCAAACTGCTATCTCTAAATATACAAATTAGCTGCTTGAGCGAGGCATGTCCAGGGCATCATTTAATTGGCGGATACTGAATGACATCCTCTGCTCTGTTTCATCATCACTGGCAGAGAAGAGAGGAGAGAGAGACGAGAGAAGAGACAGAGAGAGGTGAGAGAGAGAAATGAACAGACTCAGGCAGAGGCAGAGATTTGGAAGTGGACCTTGTCTAAAACACAAGCAGGTCCTAACCTCCTGTCTCCCATGTAACACCACATATTCCTGAATATTATTTCCGTATATTTTGCATTCAGCACACGAATTTCATTTGCATTTTCTGTTTTGCTTTCTATTTACTGCAACTTCCCAGAAGAAATGTATAATGCACTCTCACTCATGCATTTCAAGGTTCAGTGTTGGCTTCCTGCTGGCTAAACACTGCTGTCTGAGTGACTTGTTAAAGGCTGTTGCTGTAGTTACATTAAGCATAGAAATGTCAAGCAGAAATCCCCGAAACAGTAGACGCTTGTGCGGTGCCGAGGAAAACTCAGAATGTAATGAGGTCAGAAACACAGTGGGTGAGTCACAAAACACCTGCAGACCACACACACGATCCATGTTTTTCATATAATGCTGTATATCCTTTCTTCCTTGGCTGTACTGGTGCCAAGTATTTTCCTTTTGCACCTTCTTTTCTTCTGAACTGAGGGAAATTTCAAGTACTTCACTGAAATGACATTTAACAATTCAACATTCATTTCCGGAACTAAAGTTTGTAGTTTCTTGTTATTTCAATCAACATGACGCAGCAGGAAGACAAACGAGCTCCAGCATCAGGTCAATGTGATTCAGGTGTCATCTGTGAATGTTGTGATCATTTGCATAATACAGTTTACTATGTCATCACCATTTGACTTCATGCTGCCACTTGTCCATCTGCCCATACTTGTGTCCTGGCTTGTTTGCACATGGGGGGAAGCCTGCTGGGGGTGATGTCCTTGACAGGGCACCCACACGCAGTGGAATGGAATGGGGAGCATTAACTTCTGGTGGTGCTATGGTGGTGCTCATCTCTTGTAGGTTAAACAAAAGAAGCAGCTGGTGAAAGTGTGTGTCAGGGATTTAGCACGTCTGTCCTTTTATGGGCAAGAGTAGCGTTTGCAAGGAGAAGGACTGCAACACATAAAGGAACTGCAGAGGGTTATCAAGGTAGTGGACACCATCTTTATAAATGTCTAACTTCCAAGTCACGGAAAGATGCTTGTTGAAGATGTGAGGCGACCATTAACGCTCATATCAAAAAAATGAAATAGTTAGGTTGTCTGCTACAGTTTACAGACATTGCCACAACACACATTGTGAAAGCGTCCTGCATTAGTAGCTGAAAAACTGCTAGCTTGGTAGATACTTAGCTTGATGCCAGCCGTTTTGGTTAATCTGTACTCAGTTCAGCTGATGATTTGTGTCTTCTCAGAAAACATGGTGTGAGCGCCACATTCTTTGAAATAGACAAGTCGCTTCTTATGGACTTAAAGAAATGAATGAAAGTAAACTGATAACTACTTGAAATTTGCACCTGGTCAACAACTCAAATGTCTTATTAATAGACATGCCTGGACATAACTTTAATTTTGAAAGGATATTGTTAGCACCTGTCAAGCCTTGAAAGTAATTAAGAGGCAGTTAGCCCATTGAGGGAGCCACGGAGTGATCTGAAGCCAGATTGTGTGTGTTTGTGTGCGTGGTGTGTGGTGTGTGTGTGTGTGTGTGTTTGTGCGTGTCTGTGCTACTATTAGCCATTAAGGGTTTACGCTGGACTGACTTCACACAATGAGGACCGGGACGGAGCTGTCCTTCATACAGAGAGAGGAAAAGCCACATTAATGGAGGTGGACAATTCTTATTCTCTCTGTCCTTCCAACCCTTTTCCCTCTCCTCATTACCCGTCTGTGGAGTCCTCGTTTGTTTCACATGCTCTTCATAGAAACAATAAACTGACCTCCTTCCCCTCACCCCGAGGGTGCTTCCTTAGGGGAGGAGACGGAGGGGCTCTGAAAGACAGAGTGCAAGTGTGTGTGGACGCATTGTGTGGGAGTGTATTAGTGTGAGGGTCTGAGTATTAAGTGCGTGAGTGTATGTGTGTGTGTGTGTGTGTGTGTGTGTGTCTGTGTAATGGCCGGCATGTGGGTTCCATCGTCTGTGTGCGTGGTTGCAGTGTAATGTGATCACAAGTGTGAGTGTGTGTGATCTGTTTCCAATTAGCCTTCTTGTGTCCCTAGTAGCCCGGAGGCATGACTAATGTCTTGGTGGATGAAGCCCAGCTGATGTTGGTTGAAAGGGCCTCCATCTTGCTGCGAGAACATCACAATGAGGAGATGGCAGTCACAGGGACTAAAGCCGTCGAGCATCATGGGATGACACTGAGGGGGGAATAAGCTATTAGAGACAAATTGTGCTTGGGGGGCCACCTTCACTTGGACACGGTGAAGAATGGGATTAGCACCGTCTAGCACGCAACAGTGAGAGCACATCACAAGGGTGCGCACAGACACACACACACATACACACACACAACGGTGTGCACGTTATCAAGGTGCTCTAAATAATTCAGTTGTCAATGCTTTCCGATTTTTGCCCCACAATATTTAAGAAAGTTAAAAGAAATCCATCATAGAAAATATTTTTCATTTGTCATGTTTTTTTCTATTATTTTACACATGCTTTATGTCACACTCTGTCATTTTGTCAATCATCTCCCACCCACTCTCTCTTTTCAAACATATGTAAACTACAAAACTTATTGAAACATTCATGTTTTATTAATCTCCAATGGGTCAGAAGTTCATCTGAGCTGCTTTACTGTCGGTTTCACACTGGGAGCTGATATTTTCTCAAGTACCACAGGCAGCTTTATGCCAACATAAAAATAAATATTGTCTGCATTAATAACACCAACATTCTCTTGATGAGTGCAAAATCTGAGATTTTTAAAGCCAGAAGCCAGAAAAGCAAGGTGGACTGACACTTTCCACAGTTTAAGTATTAAGCAAGAAGATCTAACATTGATGACTCCTGTTCAGTTCAGTTATGTGTTGATTGGGAAACAGAGCAGAGTTGACTGTTTGGTTTGTTTTGGTGTGAAGATGAGAAATCAGTTTGTATCAAACCAGAATTTACGTGAGAAAATTGAAGCTGTTTTTCCAACATATTGTAGCAAAACGAGGAAATCTCTTCCTCCTCCTTCCAATCATGTGATGTATATTTTTTCGGTCAGTGAGTCTACTTCTTTTTTTTTTTCTTTTTAAATAAAGTTAGGCTTTTAGCATTGGTTCAGATTCAGGATTATTTAATTTCAACTACTGCACACATTGCAATTGTAACATAAGCATATTACTATACTATAAGATATCTAACTGCAAAAAAATGAATTTAAGGGAGCGTTGGACTCACACCTTTTACAGATTGGCTTTACAGTTGATTTCATAGGCTTGCTCATCTGTAGGCAGTTTACATCAAAAATTTCTGCTTTCCAGGGAGAAAAGAAAACAGCATTACCTATTGATAAAGAAAAAAAAGACTTGGGTTTTGATAATAGATTTACAAAGAAAAAGCTGACATCGTGTACTCTTTTAAAAAAAATAAAAAGCATGTTTCCAACTGTGCAGCAAAGTAGAATCTACAATTTGTACTGGCCCTTCATTCCTGCCGTGCTAACACCCTGACAATGGCTGGGACTTTGGAGGATTGTGTTTGACAGAAAAAAAAAGCTCTGGTTGCAGAGTCCGCCTTTACACGCTCTACATAAGATCTTCTCACTGAGTCATAACACACACACACACACACACACACACACACACACACACACACACAACACATACACACACACGCACACACACACACACACACACACACACCACAGTTTAATCAGTGGTCTGTTATTGTGGCTGTTGATGAATTGCTTGGAAGCTGGGGAACAGGCTTGGACACACTGAATGTACAGCCGGTGGGATACAAGCCTTTGTTTCACAGCATGGTGGCAGGTTGAGGTGGGGGTAAGTGGGTCCTATAGGATGGAAAATGTCCACTGAAACCTCTAAGAAAATGGCTGTCCTGTATCTGAATACTGGATTTTTCTTCTTTTTTTTTTCTTCTTTTTTTTTTTTCATTTCCGACACAGACTAGCGAAACATTCAAACATAATAATTCAAGTAGGTACCTAGAAGCCTTATAGGTGGTATTACTACCAAACCATCGGATAAAATGATCAAAGATTCTTAACTTCAGACCTCATGGTTCTTATATCTTGTCCATTAAATTTGTACAAAGAACACGCTGATTTTGTGTTATAAAAACAACAAGCAAATTATTTAAAAGTAATTAAAAAAAACGAACCACATTACTGAAACAATGGTGACTTAGGTTCGTCTGTTCAGCCCAGTCTCAGGAGCTTAGGTGTTGTTTTTGATGCGGCATGTCTTGGAGAAAACTCAAAACAACTTATTAAAAAACTGTTTCTTTCAATTAAGGAACATTTCAAAGATAAGAGCCTTGGTGTCAAAAGCCGAGTTGGACATGATTATTCATGCTTTTATCTCATCTCGCTTAGACTATTGTAACAGTCTTTTTATTGCCTTAATAAGAAAGATCTTTGTCGTCTCCAGACGTCAAAATTCTGCTGCTAGGCTTTTAACCACACGAGTAAAATGGCCACTATTACTCCAGTTTTAGCTTCACTTCATAGTTACCAGTGATATTTAGAATGCACTTCAAAATTTTGGTCCTAACTTTTAGAGCCCTACAAGGACAGGCACCCCCAACACTTGACCTGATCAGCTGCGTACATCCTCACGTAGTCTGAGATCAACAGGCCAGAGACTATAGTTGCCCCCTTAACAATTTTAAAACTAGGGGGGACCGTTCATTTCCGATTGTGCACCTAGGTTGTGGAACGCTTTGCCTCCTTCCATACGCTGCTTAGATTGTGTGGAAAACTTTAAAACTCTGCTGCTTTTAAAGAGGCTTTTAACTAGATTGTAGTGTGGTTAGGCTGGTCTTATGTGTAAGTGTATTCTTTGTTTTTGGATGCATTGTATTTATGAGAGTTGTTAATGCTTCCTTTTGTGGAAGCACTTTGTGATTCATCTTCATCTGAGAAAAGTGCTATACAAATAAATTTTACTTACTTACTTACTTACTGAAGCTTACTCTTATTTGGCTTGCTTGGGTGCTTGGATAGTATGACATTCACTCTTTGCTGCAACTTTGCTGAAATCTGTGGAGGAACTGCAATTTTAGAAGGGAGTCAAGGGCAAACAGCATGCCGTCAAACAAACAGGTTGTTAAGCAATCCACAGTTTAGTCACCTCAACTAAACACAATTATTTGCACAAATTACACTAAGGATAGTATGGCAGGTTACAGCTTGCAGCGGACAGTTACGGTAATACCTTCTAAAATGAATGTTCAACTTGTGTTGTAAAAGATGGAAAACAGATATTGTCCCTCAAAGCATGTCTCCTGAGGACAGTCTGCGTAAACAGCTTATCAACAAAGTGTGAGTTTGTGAATCAGCACATCTGAGGTGTTTGCACTTTTTACCTGTGTGTGTTTGTGTGTGTGAGTGTGTGTTTGTGTGTGTGTGTGTGTGTGTGTGTGTGTGTGTGTG
>NC_045733.1:28416106-28431021 GCF_008692095.1 Etheostoma spectabile | reverse complement strand
TCCCGGTTGCGTGTTTCCGTGTGTCCGGGTGTGTGTCCGTGTGTGTGTCGTTTTTATTTTCAAGGATCTCTTATCACTAACAATCACAGCTTTGGAGGACATCCATATATCACTCTTAATGAGCTGCGACCTGACACACAAACACCACCTTACATCACGCCATGCATGCATGCACGCACACACACACACCCAAACCACACACAACCACACACACCACACACCACACACAAACACCACTCACAACACCAAACACACACGGTAAAAAGTGCAAACACCTCAGATGTGCTGATTCACAAACTCACACTTTGTTGATAAGCGTTTCCGCAGACTGTCCTCAGGAGACATGCTTTGAGGGACATATCTGTTTTCCATCTTTTACACACAAGTTGAACATTCATTTTAGAAGGTATTACCGTAACTGTCCGCTGCAAGCTGTAACCTGCCATACATCCTTAGTGTAATTTGTGCAAATAATTGTGTTTAGTTGAGGTGACTAAACTGTGGATTGCTTAACAACCTGTTTGTTGACGGCATGCTGTTTGCCCTTGACTCCCTTCTAAAATTGCAGTTCCTCCACAGATTTCAGCAAAGTTGCAGCAAAGAGTGAATGTCATACTATCCAAGCACCCAAGCAAGCCAAATAAGAGTAAGCTTCAGTAAGTAAGTAAGTAAGTAAATTTATTTGTATAGCACTTTTCTCAGATGAAATCACAAAGTGCTTCACAACAAAAGGAAGCATTACAACTCTCATAAATACAATGCATCACAAAAACAAAAGAATAACACTTACACATAGACCAGCCTCCACCACACTACAATCTAGTTAAAAGCCTCTTTAAAAAGCAGCAGAGTTTTAAAGTTTTCCACACAATCTAAGCAGCTATGGAAGGAGGCAAAGCGTTCCACACCCTAGGTGCAACAACTGAAATGAACGGTCCCCCCTAGTTTTAAAAGTGTAAGGGGGGCAACATAGTCTCTGGCCTGTTGATCTCAGACTACGTGAGGATGTACGCAGCTGTATCAGTCAGATGATGTATGGGGTGCCTGTCTTTGTAGGGCTCTAAAAGTTAGGACCAAAATTTTGAAGTGCATTCTAAATATCACTGGTAACTAATGAAGTGAAGCTAAACTGGAGTAATAGTGCCATTTTACTCGTGTGGTTAAAAGCTAGCAGCAGAATTTTGGACATCTGGAGACACAAAGATCTTTCTTATTAAGGCAAATAAAAGACTGTTACAATTTCTAAGCGAGATGAGATAAAAGCATGAATAATCATGTCCACTCGGCTTTTGACACCAAGGCCTTACTTTGAAATGTTCCTTAATTGAAAGAAACTTTTTTTAATAAGTGTTTTGTGTTTCTCCAGAGACATGCCGCATCAAAAACAACACCTAAGCTCCTGAGACTGGGCTGAACAGACGAACCTAAGTCACCAATGTTTCAGTAATGTGGTTCGTTTTTTTAATTACTTTAAATTTTGCTGTTGTTGTTATAACACAAATCAGCGTGGTTCTTTGTACAATTAATGGACAAATATAAAGACCATGAGGTCTGAAGTTAAATCTTTGAATCATTTTATCCTTGGTTTGGTAGTAATTACCAACCTAATAGGCTTCTATGTACCTAGCTTGAATTATATGTTTGATGTTCTGGCTAGTCTGTGTCGGAAATGTAAAAAAAAAAGAGAAAAAAAAAAGAAGAAAAACCAGTATTCAGGATACAGGACAGCCATTTTCTTAGAGTTTTTCAGTGGACATTTTCCATCCTGGACCCACATTACCCCCACCTCACACTGCACCATGCTGTGAAACAAAGCTTGTATCCCACCGCTGTACTTCATGTGTGTCCAAGCCTGTTCCCCAGCTTCCAAGCAATCATCACCAGCCACAATAACAGACCACTGATTAAACTGTGTGTGTGTGTGTGTGTGTGTGTTGTGTGCGTGTGTGTTGTATGTTGTGTGTTGTGTGTGTGTGTGGTGGTGGTGTGTGTGTTGTTATGACTCATGTGAGAAGATCTTAGGTAGAGCGTGTAAAAGGCGGACTCTGCCAACCAGAGCTTTTTTTTCTGTGCAAACACAATCCTCCAAAGTCCCAGCCATTGTCAGGGTGTTAGACAGGCAGGAATGAAGGGGCCATACAATTGTAGATTCTACTGTTGCTGCACGTTGGAAACAGCTTTTATTTTTTTTAAAAGAGTACACGATGTACAGCTTTTTCTTTTGTAAATCTATTTCAAACACAAGCTTTTTTTTTCTTATCAATAGGTAATGCTGTTTTCTTTTCTCCCTGGAAAAGCAAAATTTTGATGTAAACATGCCTACAGATGAGCAAGCCTGATGAAATCAACTGTAAAGCCAATCTGTAAAAGGTGTGGTCCAACGCTCCCTTAAATTCATTTTTTTGCAGTTAGATATCTTATAGTATAGTTAATATGCTTATGTTCAAATTGCAAGTGGGTGCAGTAGTTGAAATTAAAATAATTCCTGAATCGGAACCAAATGCTAAAAGCCTAACTTTATTTAAAAAGAAAAAAAAAAAGAATACTCACTGACCGAAAAATATACATCAACGATTGGAAGGAGGAGGAAAAGATTCCTCTGTTGCTACAATATGTTGGAAAAACAGCTTCAATTTTCTCACGTAATTCTGGTGTTGATACAAACTGATTTCTCATCTTCACACCAAAACAACCAAACATCAACTCTGACTCTGTTTCCCAATCAACACATAACTGAACTGAAGGAGTATCAATGTTAGATCTTCTTGCTTAATTACTTAAACTGTGAAAGTGTCAGTCCACCTTGCTTTTCTGCGTCTGGCTTTAAAAATCTCAGATTTTGCACTTCATAGAGAATGTTGGTGTTATTAAGGCAGACAATATTTTTTTTATGTTGGCACTAAAGCTGCCTGTGGTACTTGAGAAAATATAAGCTCCCAGTGTGAAACCGACGTATAGCAGCTCAGATGAACTTCTGACCCAGATTGGAGATTAATAAAACATGAATGTTTCATAAAGTTTTGTAGTTTACTATGTTGAAAAGAGAGACTGTGGGTGGAGATGATTGACAAAAATGACAGAGTGTGACATAAAGCAGGTGTAAAATATAGAAGAACACTGAACAATGAAAAATATTTCTATGATGGATTTCTTTTAACTTTCTTAAATATTGTGGGCAAAAATCGGAAAGCATTGACAATGAATTATTTAGAGCACCTTGATAACGTCGCACACACGTGTGGTGTGTGTATTTGTGGTGTGTCTGTGCGCACCCTTGTGATGTGCTCTCACTGTTGCGTGCTAGACGTGTGCTAATCACATTCTTCACCGTGTCCAAGTGAAGGTGGCCCCCAAGCACAATTTGTCTCTAATAGCTTATTCCCCCCCCAGTGTCATCCCATGATGCCGACGGCTTTAGTCCCTGTGACTGCCCTAGCTCCTCATTGTGATGTCTCGCCAGCAATGGAGGCCCTTTCACCAACATCACTGGGTCTTCAGTCCACCAAGACATTAGTCATGCCTCCGGGCTACTAGGGACACAGAAGGCTAATTGGAAACAGATCACACACACTCACACTTGTGATCACATTACACATGCAACCACGCACACAACGAGTGAACCCACATGCCGGCCATTACACAGACACACACACACACACACACACACATACACATCACGCACTTAATTCTCAGACCCTCACACTAATACACTCTCACACAATGCGTCCACACACACTTGCACTCTGTCTTTCAGAGGCCCCTCCTCTCCCCTAAGGAAGCACCCTCGGGTGAGGGGAAGGAGGTCAGTTTATTGTTTCTTATGGAGCATGTAAACAAACGAGGACTCCACAGACGGGTAATGAAGAGGGAAAGAGGGTTGAAAGGACAGAGAGAATAAGATTGTCCACCTCCATTAATGTGGCTTTTCCTCTCTCTGTATGAAGGACAGCTCCGTCCCGTCCTCATTGTGAAGTCAGTCCCGTAAACCCTTAATGGCTAATAGATCACAGACACGCACAAACACACACCACACACCCCACACACACGCACACAAACACACACAATCTGGCTTCAGATCAACTCCGTGGCTCCCTCAATGGGCTAACCTGCCTCTTAATTCTTTATCAAGGCTTGACAGGTGCTAACAATATAGCCTTTCAAAATACAAGTTATGTCCAGGCATGTCTATTAATAAGAACTTTGAGTTGTTGACCAGGTGCAAATTTCAAGTAGTTATCAGTTTACTTTCATTCATTTCTTAAGTCCATAAGAGAGGCGAGCTTGTCTATTTCAAAGAATGTGGCGCTCACACCAATGTTTTCTGAGAAGACACAAATACATCAAGCTGAACTGAGTACAGATTAACCAAAACGGCTGGCATCAAGCTAAGTATCTACCAAGCTAGCAGTTTTCAGCACTAAGTGCAGGACGCTTTCACAATGTGTGTGTGGCAATGTCTAAACTGTAGCAACTAACCTAACTATTCATTTTTTTGATATGAAGTTTAATGGTCGCCTCACATCTTCAACAAGCATCTTTCCGTGACATTGGAAGTTAGACATTTATAAAGATGGTGTCCAACTACCTTGATACCCTCTGCAGTTCCTTTATGTGTTGCAGTCCTTCTCCTTGCAAACGCTACTCTTGCCCATAAAAGGACAGACGTGCTAAATCCCTGACACACACTTTCACCAGCTGCTTCTTTTGTTTACCTACAAGGAGGAGCACCACCATAGCACCACCAGAAGTTAATGCTCCCCAGTTCCTTCCACTGCGTGTGGGTGCCCTGTCAAGGACATCACCCCCAGCAGGCTTCCCACCCATGTGCACACAACGCCAGGGACACAAGTATGTGCAGATGGGACAAGTGGCAGCATGAAGTCAATGTGTGAGACATGAGTAAACTGTATTTATGCAAATGATCACACCAGTCCACAGATGACACGAATCACATTGACCTGATGCTGGAGCTCGTTTGTCTTCCTGCTGCGTCATGTTGATTGAAATAACAGAAACTACAAACTTTAGTTCCGGAAATGAATGTTGAAATTGTTAAATGTCATTTCTGAAAGTACTTGAAATTTCCCTCAGTTTCAGAAGAAAAGAAGGTGCAAAAGGAAAATACTTGGCACCAGTACAGGCAAGGAAGAAATATACAGCATTATTAAAACAATGGATCTGTGTGTTGTCTGCAGGTGTGTTTGTGACATCACCCACTGTTTCTGACCTCTTACATTCTGAGTTTTCCGGCACCGGCACAAGCGTCTACTGTTTCGGGGATTTCTGCTTGACATTTCTATGCTTAATGTAACAATACAGCAACAGCCTTTAACAAGTCACTCAGAGACAGCAGTGTGGTAGCCAGCAGGAAGCCAACACTGAACCTTGAAATGCATGAGTGAGAGTGCATTATACATTTCTTCTGGGAAGTTGCAGTAAATAGAAAAGCAAAACAGAAATGCAAATGAAATTCGGTGCATGAATGCAAAATATACGGAAATATATTCAGGAATATGTGGTGTTACATGGGAGACAGGAGGTTAGGACCTGCTGGTTTTAGACAAGGTCACTTCCAAATCTCTGCCTCTGCCTGAGTCTGTTCATTTCTCTCTCCTCACTCTCTCTGTCTCTCTCTCTCGCCTCTCTTTCTCTCTGCCGATGATGAAACAGAGCGAGGATGTCATTCAGTATCCGCCATTAAATGATGCCCTGACATGCCTCGCTCAAGCAGCTAATTTGTGTAATTTAGAGATAGCAGTTTGGTGTTGGCGGCGTTGGGGCCGATTCTCCGGATCGGCCGATTCAGCAGACGCAGTAGCAGCAGAGCGGGAAGCCATGATGGACAACTGATTAGGGGAAGTCCAGAGCAGGTTGGGTTTTTCTAGTGCCCCAAGCCTTTGTCAAGGTAGAAAACATCTCAACCTATGGTGAAAAAATGCCCCCCCCCCCCCCCCCCCCTCCCATTACTATTTTTTCTCTCTTTCCGTATTATGTGTTGACAGCTGGGGCTGCACAGAGCTGTGATGAACAATATTGCTCATTCAGGACGAACTTCTCCACAGTCCACCGCTACCTCCCACCCTGAAAATTAGGCAATGAATGCCATTATGCAGGGTAGAGGAGGATAAAGGGGCAGGACACACACACGGGAAAACCGAGCTCTGAACCATGCAGAACTGACTATCAAATTGGCCAGGTCATGTCATCACCGGACAGCCATGTAAATCTGTCCGTAGGGCTGTGGATTTATTTTCCTCCTCTGTGATCAATAATACATTGGGTAACACATTATATATACATGTTCTGCTTTGCATTTATGTATATGTTCTATGTTGGTATATGTGTGCACCAAAAGACCTATAACAGGGAGAAACAAAACTACCATCATTACATTTGTATCAAAAATTTGCCGACTGGATGCATTTGGATGAATAACCTTTTTAATATAAAAATTGTGCATTGGTTTTTATTGAACATTTCTTTCATGTTGCAAAATGTCCATACTAAATGTGTCTGCTAAATGTTGACAACGCTGACAACGTATTTATCATGTTTTCTTTTCCTGCAACATCTACTTGTAATGCCTCATCTGCTTGTATCAACTTACATGGATAACATTTTTGTGTTTATGTTTGTTTTTGTTATGTTTAGGCACTCAGTCTGCCTGGTTACCTTCTTGATAAAATATTGAAAAGTCAACGGTGACTTCAAGCAATAAACCATGTTATTATTGTATATTAACATCAAACAAATTATTTTTGTTGCCTGATCCTAACCATAGAGGATGTCAATCCCTGATCTCTGGTGTCAAAGTCTTATGCTTTACCCTAGTATGGGGAGATTCTGAGACTAACAACCAACACCTTCCGCTACCATTCCATTGACTCCCATTCATTTTGGCGTCACTTTGACTGTACTCTGAAGCATTTGAATACCATATTTGGTCCGTTGTTTTTTTTCTAGAGAACACAACAATGCTTAAAGGATCCATTACCTGTTATCTCTCACGTTTAGACTCTGTCGCATTTTTTATTGTAAAAATAGGCAACAATTGTGTCATAACTACGCAACTTTCTGTCGCATGGCAGAATTTACCGTATAGTCAGGAGAAATCGCAGGCAATTGGGGGACGTGGAGGCATACAGTCAAGGAGGAAGCCCATAGAGAGCCCATGAAAGCCTTGGAAACAATATTTCAGCAACGTTTGATGGATTGGAAATACTTCGGCATGTGGCAGTGAATTCATACTGTATGGATAACATTTATCCCACAACAAACAGATTTCTCTTGGCACAGCTACCAGAAGACTTACAACTTTCAGACGTTGCTCACATCACATCTAAGTTGTCAAGCTCAGTTGAGGCTGCGCAGTAACGCTCGGCCATCCACCGAAAAGTGTTTCTTTTTTCCTTTACTTCAAAGTCTGTGGCGTTGCTGTATCCTTTTGTTGCAATGTCTGTGTTTGTACGCCACCACCCACACCAACCACCTGCTCACAGAACTTTGTGTAGCACAGCATGCAGCACCTTATTCACTGGAAAAAAATAATTGACTCAAAACAAACAAAACAAATTAGTATCATACAGAACACTAAAAACACTAAAAAGAAAAAAAAGGAAAACAGAGACCACATACGCTTCCTGTACAGAAGCACTTACTACAGTCAGTAGGGAAAAATATGCCCCTGTCGACGAGAGGGCTTTTAATGTGAAACAGATGCGGGAAGTGAGTTCATAACACAAACAGCAGTACCAGCAAATTATCTCGATAAATGGTGGCAGACCAGAAACAAATAACCTTAAAAATAGAATAACATTATTACATAACAACAGTTTTACATAATACGTTCAATTACAGTAATAAGGGTAATGTAGTAATGGTAATAAAAACTGCCCTACACTCTCAATGTTGAAACAGTTTCTTAAGATATTACGATAACGAATTTTTGAGGTTTCTGCACCTAGAACAGCACATGGACAAAGGTAATCCATAAATAATATATAGATAACACACTAAAAGCAAATTGAATAAGGTGTACATAAAAAACAGAGATATGTTGACATGTACATACTTCAGCAGTGGCATGTAGCAGTAGAACAGAAACGTGATAGTGAGACAGGTTAGTCCCTGTTTGAACTCACATACGGCTCCTGAAATGTCCCACTTGGAAATTAAAACACATATTGAAGCTTCATGTTCCTTTTGTCTTTCATGACACATTTCACTTATTGTTTCCTAAACTCTTCCTCCGTTTTATCCCTGGAAATACCCATGAATCATGTACTCAACTCCATCAGAGATGCTGGTTGTTAAAAATAGCTGGTTGTAGTAAAATAGCAATCCTATATATCGTACATATACGTACAATATTTACAGCATGTATAGATATAGTGTGTGCGTGCATGCGTGTGTGTGCTGTGTGTTTACTGCCGACTGTGCTGCCTTTACTGTCTGTTTGGACATGTAAACATCACCAGCCAGTAAGCCTGTTCCTCAAGATAGTCCAATTACTACATTCGCTGAACAAACCTTAAGATTTTAATTTTTAACGCTGTTATCTTTGTTTAAATCCACACTTCACAACTTAATTAATAAAGTGGGTGTTGCACACGGAAACAGATACACATCAAGGGACTAATAAACTGTAATTTATGACAGCGGGGGCTATGAGCACAGCCACTTAGGGGTGTGCATATGCAATCAATATGAAACATCCAAGTGCATGAAATTGGAAATAATGAGAGAGCATTCTACTACCTGTGCAATTAAATACATAATGGAATTATCTATTTATCAAAGTGAGAACAGGATTGCATTAGGCCTATGTTCTGCTTGAAAGCAGAGTAATTTATTCTATTAATCCACCACACGGGACCATTGCAGATTATTTCAACATCCACTCAGTGCTGATGTTCCTCCATTTGTCTATTGGTCCCTTTTGTAAAGGGACAAAGCTTTGTGTTTTGCTTGTCACACATTCAGTATTGTTCAAATTAGTTTTCTGGTCACTAGGTGTTCTGTGTTTGGATACAGAGGTCAAATTGTGAAATGAAAGATCGTGCAACAAAAAATACACTCATACACTACAAATATCTTGGATCGGGTCCAGGAAAAGCATTCGCAAACAGGAAAAAAAATGAATAATGTTGACAGTCAGTCGTATTGCTGTTGGTCATAAATATTTATGCAAACACAACCTCTTCTTGATCAGATTTGTTATCCAATTTAATCCCTTCATTATACTTACAAATTCTTACAATGGTTATGTGACTCTTAGTGCATGAATTGATTTACAGAGTAACATTTTTCTGCAAATGACACAAAAACGGTGGTCTCCAAATGGTCCTCCAAATTATTTTCACATTTTTCATTTTCACCTCCTGAACTTTTCTCATAGTGTTATCCATTTATTTGAATTATTAATATGTGACTGTGAGCAAAGCACAGACCAAGCATAAGCTACTGTGTGATGTAGTTGATGAAGTATTGTTTTCCTCTTTCATTCATTTTGGAACATGATGCCAAATCTAGATCAACTCTATATTGTGGGGTAGAAGAATTGTTAAATGTGTATTGTGATCAAGCAGCCCATCATGCTGTTGCTGCCAATAACCCAATGATTTGGCCAACAGTGGGCCTAAACGGCATTCCTTGTTGCCTCTGCCAAACCCGCCATCATATGTGTTCAAATAGACCCATAGACTAAACATACTCTAAGTAACACTGAGTTCCATCTCCCACCTAAAACGTCACACACACTTGCCAAATCTGGCAGTGAAGTAAGGGTCAGAGCTGGGTCACAGATAAATCACACAACTGATTGGCCGACGTCGGCCAAGTGTTAGCCTGACCTGGCTGCTACCTGGCAGGGTGGTGAGGCAAAAGATGATGTAAAAAGCACAAGTACTGTTTTTAATCTTCCCTCTCCTTTACAATTTCCTCACCTCAACTGATGAAACACTAATTGTAGTTTTATTTTATATTTCTCAGCATGAAGCAGCAGGTTTACCATAGAACAATCCATCGTTAAGTAATGTTATCCGTCGCAGCACCCAGAAAAGGCCTATGAAATGCTTTGTTTTCTACTCGGGGTCGGAGAAGTTTGACTTTCTCTCTGCTCGTCTGCCCTCTGAAGCAGATTCACTCTCATTTCCTCTCATTACCAAATCAGATTGTAAAACACCGCAGGGCAGACTTTCCTGATGGCCAGGAGAAAAAAATAACAGATTAGAGAGGAGAGAGAGAGTGAGAAGAGAGAGACAGAGAGGGAGTCAGACAGAATTCTCAGGCAGATTGGAGACAGAATTTGACAAGTAATAGAGTAGGTTATCGGTGGCTGGATGATCAGGATCTGCATCATCATTGGGAATAAATGATGTAAAGAGGACACTTTAATAAGCAAGGAAATAAACACCAGCACGCGATAAAGAGTCTGTAAATGGTGTCCCTTGTATTCAGCCGCGCAATTGGCTTAGGGGCCTCAGTGCAGGAACTTGGACATGAATAAGTGGCAATTAAGGCGAGGATTAAGTCAGTGGGAATGAGAGAATTACAAAAGAGACGGACAGTGGGAGGTGAGCAGTGAGGCGTCCCAAAACTTCACCCGTAGACCCCTCAGTGTGATGACAAGAAGGGATAGAGCCTGATGACCAACATCAGACGGACTACTCCTCCACTGCCAACCCCTGTCCCTCTCCACTTTCACTGTAGACGCAGACAGTTTATGGTGAAGACGAAAACTGAGACGGAGCAAAGCAGACTTTGTTTTGTAGCTGGCAGGATCCTCGACAGTAGAAGCGTCTTATCTGGCAGATGAATCAAAAACAGAGCAGAAAAACTTACCGTTCAATTTATCAGTTTTACTAGATTTATGCCATTTTTGGTGATGTGGCATTTGTTGTAAAGATTCAGTGGATGCTCAAGTTTAGTACCTGGGGTTAATAGTGTTTAGTTTTTACATGATCTCTAGACAAACAGAAACAGCTCGTCAACAACACAGTTGAACATCCGATGTATAACAAAACACTTTCAAGTGTTTCTCTGTATACACATGACCCTAAAATCTTCCTTGACAGTACAAATAGACAGTAAACCGATAGAAAGCGGTTTGTGGCCCTCTTTCTAACAGTATAATCATCAACGTACTGTACTTACTTCTTCTGTGATTTCTACAGTAGTGTTAGTAGTGGTACTAATTTCCTTGTAATTTGTCATTTTCTGTAGTTTCTGGCTTAAACTGTTTCCCCAACTGACTTCATTTATGCCCAGTCAAGCCAGAATCACAAAGATTTCTCAGTACTTTAAATAAATCAATCAGCGTGCTATATGCTACAATTGACAAGCTGTTGTTAGCTTTTCAACACATGCATTATGTATGTAATATAAACATAGTAAAAGTGTGTTGATTTCACTTTGTAATATTATCTGTCTATTTTATTGAACACGTTTAGGTCAGTAACAGAGCTTCATTTGTCTATGTAATATTCCAACTTTTAGAATGTGTGGTATTTTATTTCATTTGAAGGAAGGAAATGCTGGCAACACTTCACTTCATTAACTATCGTAATGCGCAGGGAATATACTATCTCATGCATATTTAATTGCAGGAACAATATTCATTAATGCATCAATTAAGTAGTCAGTCATTAGATGTTCTGATTTAAAATGATGTTCATGTCTTTGTAAATCTGTAAGTTAAAGTGTACAAATGTAGTGTTGTTGATCAAGGTTAACTAAATTACTTCTCCATTACTTTATCGTGTTTGAGCCCTTGAAATAAGTGCTAACCGATCCTTCTTTAACACTGATACTTAAACATTACCAGTGACTCAAATTAAAAGGTTTTAAGAATGAAATGAGTGGGTTGGCCTAACTATCACAATATTTTACACAAGTACGTATACTGAGATGCATTTTTTATAGTTTCTTTATCACGACACATAGGGCACTAAACAGTATGCCTGAAACACCACTCACCCAACTGTACACCGAATTTCTTGCTCGAAAATTTTTTTTTTAAGTAGAGTGCTTTCACAAAGAGGATTGCTGCAAATATCCACCCTTAATCATACTTATTTATCACACACACACACACACACACACACACACACACACACACACACACACACAGGTAAAAATGCTTTTCTAAATAATTGGCAAGAAACATGTGCATATTGTGCATTAGCATCTGCATGAATATAGTAGTCTGGATTATCTTTCGTTCTCCATGACGCAGATTCACCAAATCTGTACACCACTGGAGGGAGGACCATCTTCCAGTCTTCCAAAATAATTTGAAGATGGTGGTGGAGACGGAAGAGAGCTTTCCACACGCCACTCCAAAAACTCCCATGTGTTCAGTTTTGTTTTGTTGTAATCTGATGAATGCTGAGACCAAATCAGACATCATTTTTATGCTACAGTAATCGAAGCGTACATTTGTTGTGTTATGTCATGTTTTTGTAGAACTGCTATTGGCTAAAATAAGGTTTATGTCTCCAGTTTCTATCACCCACACACACATTTTGTGTTATTATCTGGGACAGCCTGTCTTTTCTATTGTGTGCCAAATAATCAAAGCCCTTTGTTGATTCTCAGTTGTCAGTTTCCACTCTGCCTTAAGAAATAATCTCCCAGCTCACAATCACTTGCAAAATGAAAACAGAGACAGCACAGTGTCAACTGGCACTGACTTTTACTTGAATTTAAAAAAATAGCAGGGCATTTTGTTTCAGCTTTCTTTCACTGTAAGAGTTCTGGAACTCTGTCTCTGCCGATCGGTAAGACAGCGTTCTATAACTTTTTGTTTCATGGTGTTCAGAATTTTAGCATATGAGAATAAGCATAATTAATTATGTAGGTATGAATTGATTTTATTTTATAATTCTAGCGTGAACATTTTGAATTTGGGGGTGCTATTGGGTTCAACTACACCATCAGGGAATAAGAAAAGGTTTATTTCAGAGTGAAAGTAAAGAGGAAGATGAGCAGAGGAATGATAATAGAACCCGTTGGACCACAGAGACACCTCTGGCCTTGAAACTCAGCGAAGAAGACTTTGTCTTTGCAGAGTCTTTGTGCTGGTCCTGGTGACTCGGGGGGTGTTGTGTCTGTCTGTGTGTTTGAACAGCTAGCAGCTTGAATCTGCCTCCCAGGTGTCGAGCTACAACAACAAAACTACCCATCTTCATTCTACAGCCGGCTGCCACTGCAGCACAGCCCCCCGCTGAGCTGAGACACACACACACACACACACACACACGCACAGTATGCAATAGAAAAAAATGTCACAAAACAGAGAAGAAAAGTAACAGAAATAGAAGGACAGGAGGTGGTGAAAGAGCCAAAACCCTTTTAGTAATTTTTATTTTCTTTGTTAGTTTATCCTTGTCACATGAGATAGCTACGTTGTGTGTGTGTGTGTGTGTGTGTGTGTGTGTGTGTGTGTGTGTGTGTGTGTGTGTGTGTGTGTGTGTGTGTCATCATGTGCACGCTTGTTTTAAAGAGAACATGGTGTGCTTTGGCTCAGAGTTACCTCGGGGCAAAACCTTTCCCTGTCCAACACAGTAGCTTTATTTGAGTCCTCTTTACGGTGTTGGGTTTCTGATGTCAGTCATAATTTACGTACAATCCCGACCAGTTTTTAATGGAACAGGATGAACACAGCATATTGAACAACTTCAAAAGACTTCGAGCTATACCATTAACTGCTGCTTTTTGTGTATAACACACACACACACACACACACACACACACACACACACGCACACGCACACACACGCGCACACACACACACACACCTAGACACTGCCTATGGATTATCTTCGCTTATGCAACAAACTGTAAAATATTGAAACCATGCAGAGAAACAATGTATGAATGGATATCCCAGCTGTAAAAGCAGATTTATGGTTTGGAAAAGGTTTTTGGACACGTCTCGGAATCTACCAAGTATGATAATGGATGGATGGATGGCTGAAGCAAGGGTTATTCATTCTCTGGAGGACAGACATGAGGCTTGAGTGGACAGCTTTCCCAGCCTTGTTACTGTATGCACATCCTGCGGCTGGTCGCGTGAGAACATTAAAAAACAGCCAAGAAATATGTTTTTGGGGATTTGGTGGGAAGTTGTCAGCAGTGAACTGTGAAAACCATTTACCTCTGTGCAGCATTACAGTTTATGCAGCGCTGCATCGGTGGCTGAGCATGTATTTTCATCTTCAATGCCTGATACTGTCAAATGACTCATAGTCGTATGATTTGTTGATTGAATGTAGCGACATTGTTGGCTGCATTGCATCCTGGTATTTTGAGCCCTGTTGGTGTTTACGTGGATGGATTTGGATTTTGCCCTGTAGATGGCGGTTGTCAAGGGGAATACATGCAAAAACAAGCACACCAACTCAGTCACAGACAACACGAACGTTGACAACATAACTCACTTAAGATCCAGAATATTTCCACACCGGCGACTTCAGTGAAAGAGGAGGGTGCGCAAGTCCTGTTGATGACTGGCTGTGACCACAGTGTTGATCCATTTTTGTGAAATGATTGAAGCGCCTTCCAAATTTGCGGTCCCCTACAAAATATACTCAGACTCGTACATTTTTTTTTATTTTAAGACTTTTTAAGAACCTGCAGGAACCATGTGTATCACTGTGTTGTAAAGTATTATGTAATTAATTACAATATGATGCTGTGTGACAGTACTACGGTCACGTGCGACATTGTATTGCATTTTTCACAAAAAAAGAACAAAGACTCAAGCTCCGAGGCTGGTAAAACTCACAGAGAAAGGAAAACGGCAGGGAAGCGATACACAATAGCAACAACCGGAACATGTAACACAACAAACAGGAAAGAGGACCTGACACAGGACACAGAAAGCTCAAAGACTAAATACAGAGGGTAACGAG
>NC_045733.1:28412441-28416096 GCF_008692095.1 Etheostoma spectabile | reverse complement strand
GCAGGTGACAAGAGGGCTGGGAAACAGGAGGAAAACATCAGGTAATCACTGGGGCGGGAAAACACAGGAAGTAGAACTAAATACAAGACGAGACAGAGACCAAACTTCAAAATAAAACAGGAAACAGAACATGTACAAGACAAGACCAGAAATAGATACAAAAAACGCAAGACAGGACAGAACCAGGCTAAAACATAAACACAGGAAAACAGACATAAGCACCAAACCATCACATAACTGTGTCTAACAATAAAATAACAGATTTTGCTGGGTTTGAAATTTGGTGGAAGAACACAACTCATAAAAATATATAACATACGTAGGTGTGGTCAATTTTAGAAATTTGAATGCAGAAATGTTACATATTGTACCTTTAAGGACCATGTTACTATAGCTACTAAGCAAACATGCTTTAGTCATTGTTTGATTTTTTTTAGATAGAGTAAAGTGTAAAAATACATAAATGGTTTGCAGATGTGCATAGAAGAGTGTAGGCCTACGTGCCGAGGCAGAACATTTAACTTGTGTGCATGTGTGTGTGTGTTTGTGTGTGTTTGTGTGTACGTGTGTGTGTTTCATGACTTGTGGTCTGCAGACTTTCCGACTGTGATCTTCTGAAGCCCAGCTGACTCTATAAATACTGTGTGGAGCTTTACATAAGTGTGGTTGTCATTAATGTGGCAGGCCTTCCTCCCTTCCTCCTCTGCAGCACTAACACACACATACTCAGTGTTACTCACAAATAGACGCTTCTCAAATAACGGCCCGTGGGCCGTCGCTGGTGCTCACCAAAAAGATTTTATTTTAAAAAGCACAGAAGTGTTTGACTTGACTTGATCTTTGAAGTAAAAAGTTGCTGACGTTTACCACACTTTTGTATTTTCCATACATTTAAGAGGAAAATAGGCGATGAAAGAAGAGTTAAGCAATGGAAGAAAAGCCTTTTTTTCTCAAATGTCATCAGAAGCAACGTCAGTCTCCAAAACAATACAGGCCGAGTCACTCAGGAGGACAGGAGACTGTCAGCTCCCCGCTTGGTTTTAACCAGACGGTATGACCTCTGTCTGTCATCACACGCACGCGCACGCACACATCAACACAACGTTCTCTTTGTGTGGAGTGCACGTGGCAGACAAGTTAAGGTGAAGCAGGTGAAAGAGAACATGAGAGAAATTAAAGGGGGTAAATTACAGATGAATGTGTAATGTTGATGCATATATGGAGTGCCTAAGGGGACTTGACATGACTATTTTTTGTGTGCACGAGAACTTTTCCTGTGTGCACGCAAAAGTATCTCATGTTCACGATAAACCAATCTAAAGATAGCAAATGGATGCTAAGAAGTTACTGCCAACGTTAATATTTCACATTCACAGCATGAAACCTGTTAACAGTTGCCTTATCATCTTTAAGTTTGTCGATGACACTATCAGGTATATTTCATTGCGTTTTCAGGAAGATTAATACCTTTTTCTCGTGCACACCAGAAAGAAAAAATTCACGTCCCTGTAGGGGCTTCGTAGATATGTGACTGCAAAAAATCTCATCATAGCAGTTACAGCATACTTGGCCCATGCAGTCAATGTGTGTAGATTGTCCTGGGCTATTTTAAGACCGATGCAGTTGTTAATTTCCCGTCCACTGCCTATGTCGTTTAAATAGCAAATGCACCTGCGCCCATCTTTGCGCCCATGGGCGTGTTGGTCTTACAGGGAGGCGTTCAGGTTCATTGTTGGTGTATTGCTATCTTGAGGCAGTGGAAAGTGATCACGCCATTGACTAACACAAACCTGGTCCAAAGACAATAACACAGCATTTTATTATTTTAACGGTGCATTAGTAAACTGCGCCTAGGCTCGTGCACAGCGCAAACACACATTGTGCTTCTGACACACACGCAGGGACACGCAGCAGCACACAAACATGCAAAAGATTAAAAATAAAAATATTACAATGTGATATAATATGATATGATCTGTTCGCACGCTTTCACTTCAAGCACGAGCAGATCAGTTTCTCCTGCGCTGCCTCAGCTCTACAGTATGGTCAGGCTACACCACCTGTATGTTCCAGGATAGAGAAGAAGAAGAAAGCTCTAGCTTGTTTGTATTTCTTTAAACCAATCCCAACTGTCCTGGGTGGCACTCAGAGATAGCAAGAGGGGGAGGAATAGGCGAGCCAGACTAGATCTCTACTGTCTCCTGAAAAAGAAAATCTGCTAAAAGCAGCCAACTACGTTCACAAGCTAGCAAACTACGTCTGCCGTTTGGTGCGCGACAAGTAGTGTACAATGTGTTTATAAGAGTTTTTCTGGGGAAAACAGCAACTTAACATCAATAACTTGGATAATTTTGAAGAAACGAATCACCTTAAAATAGCCTGAGCATTGTAGTGGACCTCCCACACCTTACTGTCAGCTCTGACACAGCACACACACACATTCACTATAGGATCCATTTAACAGGGCAAAAGACCAACAAGTGAAGAAGAATAACAGGATGCTGAGCACATGAAGCGGCAAAAAAAAGGGAGAAAGAAGATGGGGAAAAAAGGAAATAAGAAAGGGAAAACATCAAACGAAAAAGACATTATGGAGCAGGCCTGGGGGAGAAGCAATCAAACACCTCCCTCACACACACTGAACCACACACACACACACAAACAAAGAGCCTGCATGTCACTCAAATGTCAGAGAAGAGGGCAAACCCCTGCTGGAGATTAATTACTCTGTAACATTCACAGAGGGAATTTGGGGATTTTTCTCTCTTGTCCCATTTAGCGGACCCACACCTTTGCCTGGGGGACGTTCGACTCTGTGGGTGGAGTGCTCCCAAAAAAACCTGCCCACTCTTTCATGGCTGTGGGGCGAACGCTTACTGTGTCTTTTTAAGTATCAATGAAAGAAAGAACATAAAATCTAGTTCATTTAGAAGTTCAGCTTATCTGACGTCCACAAACATTTCACTTTTAGTTTTGTGCCAGCGCCAATCTTTTTTATATGACAGTAGTTTCACTTTATTACTAGTATTATTAACGTCAACGACCGTTCATTCTGTAGTATGAAAAATTTGGTCTAGCTCAGAAACCTTTATTTATGTTTTGAGATCACAAAGTTTTCAAAGATAATAAATATATCTGGTTGAATTTTGATAAAATACGTAGGCTGTAATGTGATGCTCAACACGATGCAGTAGTGCAGAAACATGGCGTCTTAGCTTTAAATATATCAATGCAATCCAGCAAGGAGGTCATGGTCTTTTTTGTTTGTTTGAATGTTCGGTTGGCAGGATATCTCAAAAATGTAAAAAAAAAAAGTTAAGCTCGGCATTTATTTGTTTTACCTTTTGGTTTTTATTAGTATTCCACACCCAATGCTGTCTGCTTTTCATTTTTTAATGTGTTTTAAAGTCAATTTAGTTTTGAATGACCTAATGTTAATGTCAGTTTCGTTTTCAGAAAAAGTATAGTTTGAATTCTATTTCAGTAAATTAATTGTATTCTCTTTCTGTGAATAGTCCCTTGTTGGAGCTGCTGGTTGGCAATGAAATGAAGAAGATGAGAAAATGAGAATGAAAAGTTATCATTATTGTGCATGTCAAATTACCAGTAAGTAGGATAGATAGATAGATAGATAGATAGATAGATAGATAGATAG
>NC_045733.1:28407366-28412431 GCF_008692095.1 Etheostoma spectabile | reverse complement strand
ATAGATAGATAGATAGATAGATAGATAGATTTTTATTGATCCCAAAATGGGAAATTGCAGTGTTACAGCAGCAAAATATCAGACACACAGCACATATGCAGAATGAAATTTACATGAAATAATAGATAGAATAGAATGCAAGAACAAATATTTAAAATATAAACAAGTTAGGCATATAAATGTAAGACTACTAGTAATGTAGCTCAGCGTAAATTCTTTCAGGAAGACCAAACTTTTAATCAGTGCACTCCTAAATCAATTCAGCTGTTATCCTAATAAACGCACTTTTTTGCTGTATATAACTTGCATTTATGCAACTAGTCTCTCCTAATTTAAATATAGCTCGGCGTAAATTCTTTCAGCAACACCCAATTTAATCAATGCTCTCTTCCTAAATGGAATCAGCTGGTGGAGGTGTTCGCCTTCCTAATTAACCAATCAGAATCAAACACAAATTGCAAGGGCCAATCACAGAGTCACAACCCTGCTTTTAAAAATCGGTTCCTCACTGTGCTATTCAGCTTTCATTGCAGGCAAGAGTGCAACCCTCCACCCCCCCCCCCCCCCCCCCCCCCCCTTCCGCCTCCAGTCCTCTACTCCAGCTGACCGGTCCGGAGCTTCCTTTGGTCTGGTCTTTGGGCCCTTCGTCGCCACCACCACCGATGTCTAGATTCTATCTGGGGGGTCTGAGATATAAGAAATATTCATATAGCAATGGACTGTAATCGCCAAAAACTTTGTACATTTGATTGAGCTGTACAATAAACCTCATTTGCATATCTGCAAACATGTCCCTCCTGATTGAATTGATAAAGATGTAAATAAACCTATTGTGCAAGCTGCACTTTGTGCAGTTGTAATATCAATGAGTCTCATCTAACACTCATTAATGAAGTGTTAAACATTTTTTGGCTGTGGTAGGAATGATTTTGTTAAGATGCGACCTGACTAGAACTCAATAAGCAATAACATATAAACTGGATCTGAAATGAAACAGTGACTGTAGATCAAAGTCCGGGCTCAACTGTGGGTAATATCATCCACGTCAAATGGTGGCAAATGTTGCCCGTTACCCGTTCAGGATAAAGACACACAGAGAGTACAGAGAAACATGCTTTATCACTGTCCTGATTAGGGCTGGGTATCATTAAAAATATTCAATACCAGTACCAATACCAACATCCTGACTTACCAGTTTCTAATCACTACTTTTTGATATAAATTTATTAAAAAAAATGGATGTTCAACATCATCTCTTAATGTATTTTTCATCTCCTACCACATGAGTCCCATTTTTCTTGCGTGTTATGTAAATTGGGTATTGAATGACAAGGTATTTTTTGATACTCGATACTTTGGAGGCAATTCAATCAGTGTCTGAAGAGTATTGAATTGGGTACCCAGACCTAGTCCTGGTGCTTTCTGGCTGCACTGTATAAAGAATGAATGCAAGTAACCAGCCTCATTAAGTCTGTTGCATTGAGAGATATTGACTATTTACAAAAGGGTTGTACTTAGTGTCTTCATTACTTCATAGATGTGTTTTGGACGTAACATGCAATAAATCAATCAGAGTGCCATATCCCATTCCCTTTAAAAGCCAGACACATTTGTACCATGGCACATTGCTTTTATGCCTGTGCGCATGCACAGGTGCATTTGATTTTTTAACGTGTGTACTGAGCAGGGAAATTGACAACTCTGTCGGTCTTAAAATGAGGGCTTTGCGCTGCGCTATGCCGGGTGCAAGATAGGGCCTTTGGTTTCATGGGCGTCAGTTTGGTTTGAAATGTGCTGGGGACAGAGACTCATTCGGAAGTGCATTTTCAGAAGTGCTGACCCATTTGTTTTTATTTTCTCTTTCGTGCAGGTCACCTTTTGAAAGACGCTGTCCTGTAGCTTAATGTAGATGATTTAAAATGTGTACAAAACTGTGATGTCCGTATTGACCATATTTACACACAACACAACACTTCTGCCAGTTCATGTATCACACCATGAGCCGACTGCTCTCAATTCACAACAATATGCATCCATCCAATCTACATCAGGCATTCTGACCAAAACTGCAGCAGCAGAACAGCTGTGACTGTGCCTGCCCTGTGGAGATAGAGAGTTTTGTGGCTTTGTTGGCATCTGTGGCTCAAGAATTATATGTGTTATGAACTTTAATTTTTATGACTAAATTGAGCTTGAGGTTTTAAAAAAAAGTGGTGCGTAAGAAATAACTCATGACGAAATCTGATCCGCCCCCACCGAAAATTGACGCCTATGCTCAGTCTGTATATGCACATTTATAGAAGGAAAAAAAAGGGGAGAAGCAGCGAAATTTGCCTTTATTCATCACCACATCTGCAGAATGATCGAAACACGCCATCCAGAGATACCGTAGATAATAACTTTCACTCCACTGATGTAAAGTTTAAAGGTCCTTTACTTAGGTCGTTTTTTTGTGGATTGTGTAATGTAATTCAGCTGGAGCTACTCTTACATGAGTTTGCATTCATATGGTGTCGGAATAATTGGAAAAATCGGTTTCCGACTGATAAGTCACACCGCATTAACATTGTGGAATAGGACATGCCATGTTTTGAGTTTACTAAGTAATAGGGGGTGGCAGTAGCTCAGTCTGTGGAGAGTTGAGAGTTGGGTTGGGAACCGAAGGGTTGCTGGTTCAAATCCCCGTACGGATCAAAGTATGTAGTGTCGATTGGTAGCTGGAGAGATGCCAAGTCACCTCCTGGGCACTGCCAGGTGCTCTTGAGCAAGGCACCGTACCCCCCCCCCCCCAACGCTCAGGGCTGGCTGTCTAGCGCAGCCCACTCACTCTGACACCCTCCATGTTGTGCATAGGTCTTGAGCATGTGTGTGTGTATTTCAGGCCTTAGTGTAGTGATTACTAACAAAGCAAAATGTAAATTGTAATTTCCCCACTAATAAACAGAATAAATTGTTATTATTAATAGTCTATATCCACGATGTTCCACTTCTGGAATTGCTCTCATTCTGATCTCCCAGAGGCTTCTGACTGCAGCGTCTGATGTGTAAAGGACTGACAGGTATGAAGACTACACACACACACACACACACACACACACACACTTAGCACGTTGCGTTCCCTTCAACCATATGCAGCGTGACATTAGAGCAACGCTATATTACCTCCTATACCTCCTATATAGCCTCCTTTCTTTCTCTCCTCATCTTTTGAAGTTCACGCCTCCTCTCTTTACAGTAGAGAATCATTTACAGGTGGTATTAAAACTGTCAGCCCATAACTCTGCACAATGAAGGTGGCTCAGGGCCAAACATGTGCATGTCTTGGTGTGGATGTGGTCGTAGCTTATAGGGTTGGTAGCAGTGAGGATATGAGTCAGATACCAGTGCATTACAATGGTGCTTTGTGAGCGTGTCACACAGGAATGTGTATGATGGGAAGGATGAGCCGTGCCAGATGCTGCTCTGTGTTGGTGGACTTCACTCTCATAACTCTGCTATTCCTCTTTCTTTTCTTTTCTTTTAGACTTGCAATTTTCTCTGCTTTTCTTTTTCCTCGTCCTTTTTCTTTAACTCTTCCCCTCTTCCTTCTCCCCCCCCACATGGGTGAATTTATTCACACGTCCTCTACCATCACAGAAGAATGTGGCCCGTGGAGAGTCAAAGTGATACTGTGAAGTATGATGTTACAGCTCTGACATATATCCTCTCACAAGGGCATGCAAGGGTGGGGGGGATCCATTGTGTTTAGGGCTTTGTGAAAGCAATGTTCATCAAAGTCAAAGATCGGTGTGAGGGTCAGGGGGGGGGTAAAACCTCTAAACCTCTCGAATCTGCCCGTCGTTTCACCAAACAAAGCTCTACTCTTATATTCTTGTGTCTTATGGGAGTCTAAAAAATAAGAAATGACGAGGATAATCCACTGGAATTTATTTTAGTTCAGTTTTAGGTTTCTGAAGCATCAGGCATTATTGTTTGTGTTCTTGTAAACAGAGTTCAATGGGAACAAAATCACTGAAGTAAATCAGCAGTTGTCCATAGGAATTTGGAAGTATTAGGCACAAATGCTAAATATACAGTAGTGCTAGTTTAATTAAAATTGATACATTTGATCTGATGGTGATGCTCAGCAACACATCTAACAATGAATGCACAGTCACCACAGCGTAGACAGTTAAGTTTAATGTTATTTTTAGCCGACAAAAGGTAAACGTGAGCCAGGGCTGTGAGAGCGGCCGTGGCCGTTAGGTTTAGCCACATAAAAAAGGTGACTGCAATGCATCGATGCGAAAAGACGTGAAAGGTTTAGGCACCAAAACGACTGGCTGAGATTAGAAGAAAAAAATGGTGGATAGTGTTAAAATACCAGTCACCTTAAGTACTACTTCTGGGTCACAAGCACCCCAGTTTCCTGGGGTGAAAAGCTTGTGTTTTCCCCTTGGCTTCATCTGGGACACCAACTCCGCTCTTCTCGCTTAAAAGTGTTTTGGTGTTTTTTTAGAACCCTTCCATCACCTGACCTCATCCATACGCAGATTTTCACAGTCTTGTACAGCAGCATTTCAATGTGGGGCATTCAGTAATACATACGTGAATTACAGTGCAATATTTTACATAGCTACATGTATGAATGGTTAATGACAACAGCCTGCGCTCAATCTAGGGATCGGTCAGTCAACATCCTCTGGGGACCATGAATGTCTGAAGAAAATGTAATGACAAGCCATCTTATATGTGTATTTCTAAGATATTTTAGTCAGGGTCAAAGTGGTGGACCAAACCAACACTGCCTTCCCTGGTCATGTCCTAGTCAGAATAAGATTCTCTCTCAGATCCATAACCCTCTCTGATGTTGATTAATTATGTTACCAAGTTGGAGCTAAATCCAAAAGGGTTCTGGGTATTGGAAACCAAACCAACCTCATTCAGCTGATTCTCTCACAGTTTGTGGAGAGCAAAAGGGGCACAGTACCATTAAACTGTTTGATTCACACCTTCATTCATGTTTGCTTTTTGGTTTGAGTGGGCTACTCAGAAGTGCCTTTAAGAATGCAGCTTTTCAATGCGG
>NC_045733.1:28404010-28407356 GCF_008692095.1 Etheostoma spectabile | reverse complement strand
GGGGGGGGGGGGCACAGGGAGGCCTGGCAGATCTGTAAATATAAGGTGTATGTGCCAAACTAGCTGAGACGCATGCAGGTGTACATACATACACTTGCGAGTGACTTCATGTTGGCCCTGATGTTTATGTGTAATTCCCTTTCACTTCCATATTTTCATAGCTGGGTTTCAACATAGATGTCACCTCTCGTAAAACACGAGAGCAGCATGATGTCAGCATGTCCCAACCTGAAACCGCTGCTTCCAAAAACATGGCCTGTTGTCAGAAATGAACAACCTTACGGGAAAAAAAACACTTCACACCATTGATTTAGTGGAGGACTTTGATTTCAGCATAGCTTAGTGAAACAAGTGCCAGGCTGTTTACCTGTGATTGACCTCTCCATTGGGTGGCTGTTTTTCTGCATGCTTAAAAAAGGGCTGAGTACCGAGTTCAATACTTTTTAGGCACCTACGGAATTGCATCTATAGTGTTGAGTATGCAAAAATGCCTCGTCATCAATACCCAATTTCAATACCTACCACATCTGTTCATATGCACATTTCTCGTGAAGTGAGTTTCTCCGATGAGTGAAGTTCAATATGACCAAAGTTGACCATGCCTTTTCATTTTATAACAGAATTCAAAAAGTTAATAGTTCCAGCTTAAAGGACAGATGTCAAACCACTCAGCTCATGCCAAGGCCGATGAGGTGGTGGGGCGTTTTGAGAAAGCTGGATAGGAAGCTTATGAAGTGCAAAAACTGACGTGTTTATTAACCGAACAACAAAAAATATTCTCAAACAAAGGGCGCAAACTGAATCCCCCAGAAATACAAAAACTACATTAAACTGAGGCAAAATAACGTCAAAGAAACAAACACGCAAACTCAGAGAAAGCTGCCAAATCTTTTCTTTTTCTCTCTTCCTCTTCTTTAGAAGACACTAGGCTCGTTCGAGATGAGCCAGGTCTGCGCAGAATCGATCACCGGCGATCGCGGCCCGTTGCATGCCGTTAGATTGTGTCCGACTGATCCCGACTTGCTCTGACGTCATGCACACGTGGGCAACGAAATCTCACGAGAGCAAGGCGCCGCAGTTCTGAGACGCAGGCGGCGCGTTGCTTTTCACCGACTGCAAGCCCAGCGGACCCAGAGCATGCTGGGAAACGCCGGCTTTTCAGCTGATTAAACACCTGATTGGTTTACAACATGATGACGTTTTATAACTTTAACTGTTTTTTTTGAATCGGATGGATTTTAATTGCTATTTGTCTGATTTAAGACTTATTCTGTCATAACACATGTTGTGAGGCTGATAGTAAGTTTGAGTCAAAGAGACTAAATCCGTTCAGATCACGGATCATCTCCAGTCTGTTGTTCATTAAAATCAGCAACAGATCGCATGTAGAGCACTTTGCCAGCTACTCTGTCAAATTAAAACAACTGGAGACTGTGTACCAGCTGATGTGTGGGTCTGATTATATTTAGTTAAATCGGAATCGCACCACAGTGTTTTCATCACTTCCTGTCCAGCCTGAAGGCGGCTGGAATCGGCTGGAAACTGTCCGACTTTACCGCAGCTTTTTGTCCCCGCCCCCCGCTGCTACCGCCTGCTCTCGTCCACTTTACAGGCGAGGCGCAGTTCATCTCGAACGAGCCTACTTCCAACCTCTCAGCTGCCCCCAACTGGACCCTACCACCTTCACAGGTGATCATGGGGGTGAGCCAAACTGAGAAATCAACATTAACACTCTGTCTCTGAATACCATTACAATTAGATAGATCAGTTACTGCTGACAACACTATTTATGCATACTGTGTATGTGCACCCCCAACAATAGGAACCGCGAATATAATAAAGTATGTCATTCACTGCAGAACCATCTCACCTATTGTTCTAGACCTTAGGAGTGCCCAGACCCTCAGGACCTAATCTAGCACACCTGCACACACTCTCCATAATTAAACTGGTGAGCAGCTATTCTTAGATAGGAGATATGAGATGTCTAACAACACCTAGTCTCAAAAAATGCAGACCACTTCTGCTTATTCATCTTTCAGCTTAAGATCAGCGCACTATATTCAAACAACAGCTACAACCGATTTTGTAAGGAAGTGTGCATCTGGAGGTATACTAAGCCTCAGGGTTAAGTTTGAGGACAAGGTTGCACAATATAATTCTCAAAAGAAAAATACAATAACACAGTAGAGCATACTTAACGAAAGTCATCAATTTGAACGACATGTCTGCTGCAGAAAGTGACGCATTACTTCTGTTCCAGGTCTCAGTGGTCAACTGTCAAACTCTACATCTGTGATTGGTGTTGACAAGTGCTTTTTTTTTTACACAGCACTACCCCTCCCAAATAAGTCTGTTAGGATTTGTGTTACTGGAGCTTTTCATCAGTTTGTTCGTAACAGCTCGAACAGGGAGTTCTCTCTGGGGTCAAATTGACCCCAAACATACTGGATATCACTTTAAAAGAAATATAGTTCTTGTCTGTGAATGGTGGTTTGGCAAACAAAATTGACATCAGTTCATGTTTGGTATATAAAAGATCAAATATTTCCTAATTTTGTGCAATAACAATGTTTTACAGTCATTTCCATATTTTGCCTCCTTCATCAAATGTGCAAGGGCAGTTTATGTCAGAAGCAGGTTTACTCTTCTACACTGGGTTTTCATAATGCCTGACAAAGGTAGGGATGTCCCGATCACAATTCGATTTTGAAAATATTGAATATCTGCCGATACCGAGTCCCGATCCAAAACTGTTGTTGGCTAGATAATAGAGCTGCACACCGTTTTTTTGTTTACAAAGTAAATAAAAGACCTAAAACATGTCTTCAGCTTTATATATTTAACTTTGTGCAGCTAGCATTTCTTTAAAAACCCACATATAAAATCAGCTTCTACTATTGTGTAGAATGTGCTGATGTGAATGATCGGAGTAAGAAGATCGGGGTGACTGCCGATCCCCAATCCATTAAAAAAATGCCCATAACGGCTTCAATCTGCAACTTCCTGATCCAATCGGGACATCTCCAGAAGAAAGTAAATATGGGCTAATTTTGCAAATATTATTATTTCTTTACACATACAGCATGTGAGACCCTAAAAAAACAAAAAACATAAAACCAATGTCAAAAGGAAATGGGGGCCAACTATCTGGTTTAAGTGTAAATTGAAAGCATTAAACTATTGATGTATGTAACGTGTGTCCTAGCATCATTCTTTATGATGTAATCAATTTGCTCTTTATTATTTTATCCCCAAAAAATTGGATGTGAACATAATTTGTTACCCTGTGTATGAACATGTCTTTACAAGCTTGTGCACACACACACACACACACACACACACA
>NC_045733.1:28400349-28404000 GCF_008692095.1 Etheostoma spectabile | reverse complement strand
CACACACACACACACACACACACACACACAGTCATCACAATAGAATTAAGCTGAGGTTTAAAGTGCTTTTAAAATAATTTAGCCTACAAGAAAACGCTGTGATCCGTGGATTCTTCAGGACACACCCTCCCTCTCCCTGGTTGTTATTCTCATAGAAGCAGCTGAAGTCATAGTATTTAGCCTTGATTACTCAGTCTGCTTGTCCTGCACTTCAAGCAACACACATTTGGAATACGCTTATCTTTTGTTCAGTATTTGAAAGTTAAATGTTGTCATGTTACTATGATACAGTAGCTGCACTTAATTTGGCTTTACCATCTGCCAAAATGCTATAGAGTAACCCAGTGGAAAGAGATGTTACAATTATTACAGGCATAATGTCTTTCTTTGTCGCTATAGTGGTGACTCTGTGTGTGCTTATTACATTACATGTCATTTAGCTGACGCTTTTATCCAAAGTAACTCACAATTGCTTTATGTCAGAGGTTGCACGCATCCGGAGACAGTGTCTTGCTCTGGGACACATTGGTTGATGTCTCACAGTGGGAATCAAAACCAGATCTCCCACACCAAAGGCATGTGTTATACCCACTGCACCATCACCACCACCTATTTGTTGTTGATGCGTTCTATTGTGTCTCTATCCACTTTTACCTGTCTACTGTGTATGATTCTTGTGTTAGGTTTTTGTCATGCCATCAACCTGCCAGTTGTCACGATCTGGAATAGTGGTTGTGTCATTTTATTTGTCTATGCCTTTGTGTTTCTTGTTTATGTGTATGTGTTGTATTGTTGTAGTGTATGTAATGTTTTAAGCCATCAACCTGCTAGGGATCTGGCACATTTACATGTTGGACTCTGTACTCCTGTTGATTAATGTGCATAGTCCCTTTTAAATAAAGAAATCTAAAAAAAAAAAATGCAGACAGAAAACCTCCATATCAAATGAAGTTTGAAAAAAACACCTTTTCAATGAAAACACGTTTTCAGCAGCAATTTCAAAGAGTGATTTATCTGGTTTATGGATTACAGTTAATCAAGCAGATGGTTTCCTGTTCATCTAAAAAAAAACTATAATTGTCATTGCCAGCATGCTTCTTCAAGGCTAAATAACTGTGATTGAATGTGCATGTTGGATCAATGTGTCGTCTGTCATTGGATAAGAGAATAAAACCAAAAATACTTCATACAACTGTCAAACGTATTGTCTGCTTAAGATGTTTATATTCTTTTATTTGCAAATCTCATTCTGTTGAATACTTGTACTGTAGTTTTTACATTATTCCTGGAAAGTGCCATGTGCTTCTTGCCCCTCTTGTTGTGTGTTGTATGTGCTTTGAGCGCCACCGTGTGGTGTAAGCGGAGAGTTAGTAAAGATGTGTATTCCATCCAGTATTTGGCCCAGCCTAAACAATGCATCCTATCAAGCCATTTATGTATATTATTTATGCCTATAAATATAATATTCTTACAATCTAAAGATATGCCATGGTAGTAAGATTATTTCAACATGTTTACAATACAAATCAACCTGCATCAAGAATGTTTTAGAAACGAAAAGAGTTGGCTGTTGAAATAAACAAGATGGCATGATCTTATCCCACTGTCAATTTTTCAAGTTTCAAGTAAATGAGACTTTTAGGGCTCAATAACTGACAAAAACTTTTCATTGAACATGTTGTAGCTGCAAATAGATGCTCAATAAGTGAGACCCAAGGTAGAAACCCAAGTCCTTTATTTATAACAATCAGATCATTTCACAATCCTGTGGAATTTGACACAGGGGGGTTATTAAAGACTATAACACTCCTTGAAAATGTTGTTTTGGTGACGTCCAGTGGCTTAACTTTTCACCTTGATGCAGTTATGGTGATGGTGGACTCTGTGACATCACTACTGGGTTTGATTATAAGTACAACAGACCACGCCCAACAAGACCTGTGACAAATGCTGCATTGGGTCCTGAGGTGAAAGAAGCTTGAAACTTTTCAAAGCTGTGGAATATGTAGAATAATAATAATATTTCCTTTTGTACTGAGAAAACCTGCATTGTATTACTAAAACACTGTACAGACACACAAATGAATTGGTGGAAAGTCTGTGAAGGTAGCTGTGTATCAAAGGTAAACACTAGCACCTTCATGTGGTGCATGGCTAAACTATACACTGCATATTTTTCTTTTTATTGCTCTTCAAACTGGGAAGCAGTGCTGCGTTGGCTATTCAAACTACAGATATCGCTTTTGAGGAAGTGGTGTCCTGTGTTTACTATGTAACGGTAGGCCCCAGGCTGGAATACGTTACATTTAATCCCATAAACCTTTATCAGATTGAAATCATGGCAAATACTTAATCGTTGGAAAGTTGGTAGTGTATATTAACAGAACTTTGAACTAAAATTCCTCTTCATTTGGCCTGTAAACTATATAGGCACAAAGGCAAGGACTGTTCTACTGATATATTGCCCTTTTTTTACTTGTATGTTTGACAGGGTGAGTGGCCTGAGATGGCAAGGTGTGCTGATGTGCCAGATTGTGGCAGTCTATGAATAATGCATCATGGCTTTCAGTCAGACAGGTCCAAGCTGATCTGAGGTCAGCTGAATGACACAGGTGGCTTCTGTTTGCTTCATGCTGAGTGGTGGGGTGGGCCAACCAGGGGTGAGCTGGGCAGACTGGCTCTTGGCATACATTACTCACGTCCGTCTCATTTCACAGTATCAAGCAGAGAAAACATTTGAAGACACAAGTTATTTACCCTCACATTTGTGTAGATGCAGTATGTAGCGAGCCAAACATACTTCCAGTAAGGATTGAAGATAAGTTGGCCTTTGAGGTTTCTTCCATTGTAGTCTGGAACGACGACCGTTCATTTCCTGGATAGTTGCTGGAACATCAGTTGACACACGATCTTCCGTTAGATTTCCCCCGCCTTGCGAAACTCCGCTAGTTTTGGGAAACATTAATAAGTTCGAACTAGCAAGCACTGGTCAGGTTGGACAATATGTCCAATTAGACTAGAGCATTGGCCCCTATTGAAAGACACTCCTGACCTTTTCCCAAAACCTGACTGGATCCCCTCACCACCAGATTTGCACATCCCAACAGAAAGTACTACTAAAAGTTGATTTTCCTTTTTAGTTTTACTGTGGTGTTAAATTGTGACACTTGTCCTATTGGTATTGAGATTTAGTAATAAAGTTAACCTTTCAAAAACAATCTTTTTTTGTCAGGGTGGGGGTCATAAAGGAATTATTCTTTAATGTGAATTATGCACCAACCACATTGGCTAGCAGCAGCACTGCCCTCTAAAGTGTAACTTGGTATAGCTAACAGATAGATGGATGCTTTAGTTACTTTGATCATTTTATTTAAAGGTTTTGCGCAAACGTTTTCCATTTCTTGTTGTACATTCACATCATGAAAACATATTTTTTTCATACTACATCACCCAGCCAGTGTTGAAGTGGCAGGTAGGTATTGCACTTTTCTCACAATTTGTGGATCTTGTAGCCAGTCTACTGATCACGTAGTGTGTCATAATGTTTTTCTGCCCATATTAGATGAGCGACGTGTATGTCATTGTCAATATTATTTGTGTCCCAGCAGTACTCGGGGGAGAGCAGCCTGGTTGGTTTGTGAAGCCAAAAGT
>NC_045733.1:28397479-28400339 GCF_008692095.1 Etheostoma spectabile | reverse complement strand
ATGACTCTCATCATGCCACAGAGCCTCCACATCATTTAGTTTGTCCTCCATGATGCCCAGAAAGCAGTGATCTGCCAAAGTCTTCACATGTTCCCACAGGCCTCCAAAAACAGCAGCATGGTAGTAGTAATCTCCGTATTCCATGTAGGCTTTGGAATTGGGATTTTTGTCATAGGTCCACCTTTCCTTTGGAAGTTTGTAAAAGTAGGCGTGTATCTGAGCTACAGAATCCCCCAGAGCCTCTGAGCCGAATCTTCCCTTAAACTCCTGATCCACATCTAAGCAGAAGACGTAATTGCAGTGGTGACGAATCTCTGATTCTATGGTTTCTGATATCGTTTTCATGCGCATCATAGAGATGTCCTGCCACCTGGAGTGCTTTTCCACCTGGATAACCTTCAGGCTTCGCTGAGGACCAAGCTCCAGGTTTGGTACCCTGTCTGGTTCATCCGTGAACACGTAATATCTCACTTTTAATCCCAACATGAAATGTTGTTCTGCAGAAATAAGGAAAGTCTTCAGGTAGGCATCCAGGTACCTTAGGTAGAGAAATAGAACAAAACATTTTCATTCCATTTTCTTTTTATTTGACAAATGTTATACACGTGTTCACGTCTGCTGACCTTTTAGTCAGATTAAACATTGGAGCCAGTAGTTAGTGCCCAACCTCCTCATTACTCTAATACTGCAGCTCTGCTATCATGTATGGTGCATTTGCATTGTGGTTTTCGCGTAAATAGTTCCCTCATTCACTCACTATATAGAGTTTATTAAAAAAAGTGAACTATATAGAGAATGACAAAACGAGATTTTGGGCATTTGCTGTAAATATTGGGTTTTTGTGAGGCTAGAAACTAAAGTGCAAGAAACTCCATCTTTTCAGGTTTTGCGGGTGCGGCTGCTGCTTCTCTTCTAGACAAACAAACATACAGGTTGCATTGTGGTTTACAGGAGTAAAGTGTACATTACATTGTACGCACACTCAAATGAGATGTGTATTCGGGGTATTTTATAGTGGACTATATAGTGAATGATAACCACAGAGAAATCAAATACGACAACAAAATGGCGAACGATTTCTGTGATAGGGAACGGTTTCAAAACACAGTTATTGTCTTCGCCCACTTTGATGTGAAAACAGGAAAAAAAAAGGATTACATTTGGGCCGGAGCCAAGTGAACACAACTGAAGGATGAGTGAATTTAAATGTAAAATATAAGCAAGGCTCCTCTAACATCTAAGGAAAAATCAGTGTTATTAGGTTGAGCCTAAAGGTTATTCTACTCTCACTCCACAGTTTGAAATTCAGCTGTAACCAACCTAAACGTTTTGTTCACAGGGATTTAGGGTTTCTTGATTTTCACCCAGATTTTGGAAGAAGGGTTCATAACACCAAATATTTTGGCAAAGTGCTTCCAGATTCAGAACGAAACTGCTAGTGAAAAAGTTTTGATATTATCACAGTCAGTGAAACAAACCTTCCCACAGCGAACACGGTGAGAGCCACAGATGACTGGTATTGGATATGTGTTTGGTCATAAAGAACGGGGTCAAACATGCCCTCCCAGATGATAGGAGCTTTCCAAGATGTGCGGGTTTCAACCCCGTGTCTGGCCCTGAAATGGAAGATCAAAACAGATGTATGTTGAACAGCCATATTAGGAGGAGATTTACAGATTTTGAACTGCTGCTTTCCAGATCTTCTGCCCCGTGCTTCACCGAAACCTGGCTTTGAAGCCCATCCCAGGTACACTACACCTGCTGGGCTTCCAACTCCTCAGAGGGGACCGCCTTACAGTGCTATCTGGGAAAACAAGGGCAGGTGTAGTCTCACTTTACCAGCCCTTTTCTCTACAACACTGCAGAGGACGGTCTGGCTACCTCTGGCTATATCCACTGTAAGGAATCATGAAACTTAAGACCCATCACACCCTGGAAACAACCTGTATCAACTTCTCCCCTCTGGCAGGCACTTGTTGTCTGGAATTTGTACCTTCAAGGTTTCGAGAAAATCCGACAGCTAAATGACATGTGACATGATGCAATGAATACCTACCCAAGGAACAATAATCCGGATAGTCAAATATTTTGGTCCTGCCCTACAAAGCTCTTACCTATAGTCAAGTGTGTCATCTAAATTGATGCTCTGTCTTATGTTGCCTTCACTGGTCACCTCACTGGTCTCCAGCAGGTTGTCCTCAGGGATGAAGCTCGCTAAATATCTAGTATAGAAAAATTATCATCATGAGCCCAGAATAGAGTCATATTGAAGTGACTCTGGCCAGTAAATCAAATTGGCTTGTATGCGCCATACAAGGACTTTGTTTACTCACCGTAAATATAAGGAAGTGAAGCTGACAATGAGCAACACATGACAGCAGACGATTCCAGCACTTTTATCCTTGATCACACTGAAACAATGCAAATCAACACTCCTTGACATATGGTTATTTATGACATACAGCGCTTGATGTTATACAGAGTGTGCAGAGATATGGTCAAGTAGAATGTGGAAGAAAGACTAAAGTGGTTGTTGGTCGAAGAACAAAGTGATATCAAGTTGTGTGAGCAAATTCACAGTTACTAAAAACACTCTAAAACCATACCTAGATACCTTCCATGTTTTTAAGTAGGGCTATTCTGCAGTTTCTCATGCAATTGACCAATTTATAAAAAAACAACAACAACAGGGAAGAAAGTATCCCTATTGGTATTATAGAGACAGATACAGAGTATTTAAAATTTAAATAGGAAAAACTCTGCATGTCCAGAAACAATGTACCGAGCTACTCTGGATAGTCCACAGACATGGGTGGATTAAAGTGTCAATGGACCCCTAAAGTCCTCTTTGTGTGGGCCC
>NC_045733.1:28396062-28397455 GCF_008692095.1 Etheostoma spectabile | reverse complement strand
TTACCAGTACAAAAAAAAAAAAAAAAAAGAGTAATTTAGTGCCATGTTTGTGTACTTGGAATATTACATGGCCCACACACACATATTTGCATGCACTCACACACATTGAGATAGCCTTTACTATACAACAGCAATGCCACAGAAAACGCCTTCACAGAGCATCTGTAAGCTGCTAACAACTTTTAGGTTTCTAAACCAACAGAAACATCTGCAGCAGGACAGAACACCCCTTTTGTTTCTTTAGGTGATTTTGGTGTTCTAGAAGTTGTGCTTTTAGTTTTGGCTCTCTATCAGATGTCATTGTTTGCCACTTTACAGTCGATTTGCAATGCTTTGAAAGCCAAATTGGCCTCATTAACCACATGATTTGGCAGTTGGACAGCCGATTGGGTAGATGTGGTCTACTCAATCAGCTGCTTAATGTTTTGAATGTGACTAATTGGCCAACAGGTTTAATCGCTCACGTAAAATTTAAATAAACCACATTAGCCTGGCCAACCTGGGGCCCTGGGCTGTGCAGCAGCTTAGATCAGCCTGGGCATTAATCCACCCCTGTCCACAGACAGTTACGTACATCCTACCACAAAAAAATTGTATAAATAAATAAATGAATTAAGTTCACCGGGTTTTGGTGAAATGTTGCTGCATTTTTCAGGAAACAATATCTTGCAGGAGGTGAAGGTATCTGTTGCTTGGTGGATTAAATTACATCCTGAAAGAAAGGTGAAACCAATACTGCAATGAAACCAGTTACACAACATGAGCCCACCAGTTTCTTTTATAAAACCCACTCTCTCTTTAAGCCAACATGACATGAGAAATTCAAGCTGTTTGAAGGGCTCATTATTTAAAAAAAGAAAAAAAAAAAGAAAAAAAAAAAAATCACACTTGAGCACATGACCAATTAGTTTTTAAATTAAACATTTAAAAATAAAAAGTTGAAAAACAAAGACGTAAAATGTGCGTTAGAGGTTATAGATTAAAAACAAAACAACAACAAAAAACAACAACAACAGTCTATGGGGGCCTCCTTTCTTCCGCCAGAGACACTGGTGTTGATGATGACACTTACCTGCGTGCGGATCGGGTTTTTTTCAGGTTTAAATGCAAAGCACGCCAGGACATTAACAGGATTACTTGGCCCTTGAGAAACTTTGCGTCAAATGGCCAAAGTGACTACTGCCGCAAAGTGTCACACTTATCACAGGTAGGGGTAAAGATGGACGACGCCTCTCCAGTGCCTTCCACTGTTGCGTGTCAATTAGTAATTTCACACCCTCAGTCAGCCGTTCACATCACGTAACAGCGTGCGTCGCACGGACGCCGCAGAGAACAGAGAGATTGTGGTTGTAGGAGCGGGGGGGTTAAAATGGAACGTACCTACCCTGGTTCT
>NC_045733.1:28395268-28396052 GCF_008692095.1 Etheostoma spectabile | reverse complement strand
TTTTTATTGACAAAATGCATCAAACATATAGAATCAGCCACGTTCACCCACGAACGTAACACGTTTTTTTTGCTAAACAAATATTAGAAATAAAATGTATTATTAATATAAAATGGCCACTGCTCTTGACAAATCATTAGAAATACCTGCAGACTCATTTCAATGAAGCTTTGAACCTGAGCGTTTGGGATTTTGAAAGTTTGTGATCGGTATCATGGTTGCTCAGAACTATTATTGCTTTAGGTTTTGTATTATTTTGCAAAAAAAAAAATTCTTCCATACGTGGATGGGAATAAAGAACCACACAAGTACAACAATCTAAGTAAATATTCAACACTAGTCTACGTACACATACATATTGCATGTTTCAATAAAATATATTCAGCTTTCAATTAGTTTTTATTAAAGGGATACTTTACAGATTAGCATTAAGCTTTGTATCAGTGGAAACCCGGTAGTATTTGCAAATGGCCGTGCATCCCTCCCTCGTGTCCACCTGAAACGAGATCTCTGTATTGTATGTCTTGGGAAAAAAACGTCTTATGACGCAAAATTATGAGTTTTTCATCATCGGAGGCATATTTGCCAAGGGGGTAAACTCATAGATAGTTCTAGAAATGGACCAACAGATACTGTTCCTATGGACTGAGACCAGTGTGGGACTAGAAGCACTTTTATGGTGATGCCTGAGCGTTACAGCGCAGCCTCCAAATGAGCTTGACAACGTAGATGTGACGTGAACAACCTCTCTGAAAGTTGTAAGTCTTCTGGTAGCTGTGCCAAG
>NC_045733.1:28395012-28395258 GCF_008692095.1 Etheostoma spectabile | reverse complement strand
GTCATTCCGAATCTTGCAGAGACGGAGAGCGTATGTATATTTTAGGAGATAACATAGGCACAAGCTAACTATTGCTAACTAAAATGCTAGTTAACATTAGTATGTAAACCTAAACAGCTGACGTAAGTCCAAACTCGTCTAAAGTCTATTTTCACAAAAACGTCTACAGAGCCATAACGTGAGATCCAAGGTATTAGAGCCTTTTATATATTGTTGTGTTTCTTTAGAAATAAACAACGGACAAAT
>NC_045733.1:28393138-28395002 GCF_008692095.1 Etheostoma spectabile | reverse complement strand
AACGCTTCAGATGTAAAGTTATTCGCTGTCAAAGTGGAGCCAAAATGAATGGATGTCAATGGAATGCTAATGGCGGGTGATGGTTTATTAGCATCGAAATGGCTCCACAGGAGATAAGCTTAGAGAGGAGAAGCTTACCCCCCTGGGTAAGCCTCATAGACATAATATCTATGGTAAGCCTCTCCTCTCTAAGCGTAGCTCCTATGGCGCCACATAATGGGGTGCTTTTATAGATTTATTCCGTTTCTGGTGAATTATCCCTTTTAAGACACAATAAACTTTACTTAAAAGCCAAAATGTATAATTAAATGTATTCATCTTCTCATTCTTTGGTGGTCAGTACCAGAGTTTTCCTGATTAATGCCACCTAACCATGGATGTATTTTCTTGCACCAAATGCATGACTGCAGTGCATTGTGGGTAATATTCGGACCTCTAAGCTGCATCACATGACTATTATTTGGTAGCTCCTCAACTCCTCGGTCCTTTGCTGAACCGGAAGTTGTTCTGGCCCTCCTCGGTGAAAGCCATCTCAAAGCTCTTATTTCTGCCCTGAGGACCGAAGAGAGATCGTCGAGGAGCTATAGCCAAGGATACACGAGTCTGTTCGTGTTCTGGTTTATTGGCATTTCTTTAAACCAATCACAATCCTCTTGGCCGGCACCAAGCGCCCGACAGAGCCACGGTTCCTCTGCAAAAAAAGCCTTGTGAAGGAACTTGTTCTGGTGGAATGTGTAAGTTCAAAAGTCGTTTTAACAGAAAACTCAGATTAGACAGATAGTCTAGCTAGCAGTCTGGATCAACCCTGCAGAGTTCTGAGGAGCAGTTAACCATAGTCCACAGAAATCGGCCGGAGTTTGCAATTACAACACAAAGAAAGCAGGAGGTAACGGACATCAAGGTGAAAAAAGCGTGATCTGGCGGAATTTCCGGCAGCACCTGAGTAATCCCGTAAGTGGAACATTGTGGGTATAAACTACTAATTAATTTACACTAGTATTCTTTCCCTAAACCTAACCAATCTCACTCCCCATGCCTAGCTGGGCGACACATTCCTTTGTCATCATAGGAAACGCAAAAATTCACACCCGGATAAGGGCACTGCCATCTTGTAATTTTGGAGCCAGTGTCTGCACAGTAGATCAGGCATCTGCACAAACTATCACAAGCAAATCATAGCTGTCAATCCTGATGTTTTGCCCTGCTTTTATAGCATCAAAATAATCAAACTAACTAAATCCTCTTATGGCAGCCCCCAGGGGGCAATCAATATGTTTTAGCTTCCCTTTTGGGGATCTTCCAAGCCATCCATCAGTTGCAGTTTGCTGTTCCCACTTACTGTACGTCTGGTTCCAAACCTCTTCGACTGATTTTTGATCTCCAGTAACTGCCAAGCTGGTGATGGGAGGTGTTACTTAGAACGCATCTACTAAAATATGAGGCACCATATGCTTTTCTTGCACTTTACAAAAAAATATTTTAATGAAACATTTAAAAATATATAAAGTTTTACAACATATCTTTTTTCAACATAATCCTTCAGACATTCTTGACAAAGACAACCCTTAAAACACTTCTTCTTAAAGTTCGTCCAATTTGTGGCTTTGCTAGCCACTCTACCGAGTACCAGGGCTAGTGAAGAAGTAGGGTCATTTACATGAAGACGCCATCCAAAGTGTTTAACTGGCGAGATAAACAGATTTGGGAACTTGTGGCCAATTTTGACAGCCCTACTTAGTACGAAGTGTGTCATAATGTTTTGGTGCCCATATGAGGCGGGTGACATTTATGTCACTGTGGTCACTAATAACCTGGTCCCAGCAGTACTCGGGGGAGAGCAGCCTGGTTGGTTTGTGAAGCCAAA
>NC_045733.1:28392861-28393128 GCF_008692095.1 Etheostoma spectabile | reverse complement strand
TACTTGTTTAGATGACTCTCATCATGCCACAGAGCCTCCACATCATTTAGTTTGTCCTCCATGATACCCAGAAAGCAGTGATCTGCCAAACTCTTCACATGTTCCCACAGGCCTCCAAAGATAGCAGCGTGGTAGTAGTAATCTCCGGTTTCCATGAAGGCTTTGGATTTGGGGTTTCTGTCATAGGTGAAGCTTTCCTTTGGAGCTTTGTAAAACCATGCATGTATCTGAGCTACAGAATCCCCCAGAGCCTCTGAGCCGAATCTT
>NC_045733.1:28390997-28392851 GCF_008692095.1 Etheostoma spectabile | reverse complement strand
CCTGATCCACATCTAAGCAGAAGACGTAATTGCAGTGGTGACGAATATCTGATTCTATGGTTTCTGATATTGTTTTCATGCGCATCATAGAGATGTCCTGCCACCTGGAGTGCTTTTCCACCTGGATAACCTTCAGGCTTCGCTGAGGACCAAGCTCCAGGTTTGGTACCCTGTCTGGTTCATCCGTGAACACGTAATATCTCACTTTTAATCCCAACATGAAATGTTGTTCTGCAGAAGTAAGGAAAGTCTTCAGGTAGGCATCCAGGTACCTTAGGTGGAGAATGAGAGAGAAAATCATTTGATGTTGCTCATAGCTCATGATGAGGGAAAAAAAATACAAAACATTTTGATACTATTGTTTTTTTTATTTCATTATTTGAGACAACTGACCACACATATTCAAAATTCAAATTTCACTTTGTTTTTCAGAAGTCTTCTTTGCCCAGAATAAGAAAAACGGATATTGAAAAGAGCAAGAGACTGGCATCATCAGAGTGAAGCTGCTTTGGACGCACACACCAAATCCCGACAAGTTAATTATCCCATGGGCCGCTGAAGTCTCTTTTTCTTTTTCTCTCCTTTCCGTCTGGTGGCGCGCGTGCCCACTTGGACCCGCTTGTACTGTGAAGCGAGCGTCCGTGCTACTCTCTGACATGCACTCTAACAAACACGGCTAATAGACGGCCTTTTGTACACTTTTGCTTTAAAGCATGCCGCTACCGTAGCTACAATACTTACTTTGAACTCTGTGGCGAGAGAGTTGATTTTGATATTTGATCGAAATGCTAGATGGGAGAAATTCTATTTACATTACACATACATTATTTTTGGTGAACTTTGAGAGCAACAGACAGCAGGAGTCAAAATCCATGTATGTGTTTACACTTACTTGGCCAATAAAACTGACTCTGATGGCAGAAGGCACTTTGCAACAACCGGTTAAGTTTCTCTGACTTTTTGAGTCTCTGACTCTGGCAGTTGTCATGGTGTCTGGGATGCTGATTTTCAAGTTTCAGGCTACCCCCTAAGCTACAGGTACACTCTGTCTATCATTAACCCGGTTCAGTTGAGTCCTACTACAATTCAATCTGAAATAATAACAGCCCCACACACAAACCTCTTCGCTGCAAAAAGCTTTATAACTTGCAATTGCGTAGGCAACAACAACTCCGAAAGTCAACTCAAGCGGCTGAGTGAGCAGAGAGACGGTCTGACCTGCAGACTTAGGGCCGAAAGCTCGAAGACCTTGGGATTCACTCGAGAACTCACAAGCCCTCAATGACTCACGAAGCCTTGAAGACTCGCAAGTCCTCGCGAGTTGTCAATGCTCAAACCCGAGTCAGTGAATCCTGCTAGGCCTACTGTAGGTTTGGTGTATACATGTAGTATGTTAAAATGCAATTAGTTCAAGTAAACAGTCCGAAACATTTCAAGCTCACCTCGGCTCGGGCTCGGCACGCCGACAACTCACGAGTCATCGGTTAGTTGTCGATGCTCGCGCGAGTCAGTCAATCCTGCGAATCAGCCGGCTACGTTGTCATGAGTGGATTTGATTCAGACGAGCGAGTGAAGTCTCTGCTCGAGCTCAGAGTAAAGCAAACAAAAGCCATTTTTTCACTTCTGAAATAACATACAATGTTCTGCACGTAGCCTAGCTAGGCCTACTGAAGGTCTGGTGTTTACATGTAGAGGGTCGAACAGACAGTCCATAACATTGCAAGCTTGCTTCGGCTCGCAGCTCGGGCCGGATGTTAGTCAGTAGTACAGTACATAATACCAAAAACGTTTGGCAAAGTACTACCGTATTCAGATTCAACTGCTGGTGTTTAAGCGCTGGTATTCTCACAGTGA
>NC_045733.1:28389984-28390987 GCF_008692095.1 Etheostoma spectabile | reverse complement strand
AAACAAACCTTCCCACAGCAAACACAGTGAGGGCCACAGATGATTTATTTTGGATGTGCATTTGGTCGTGAAGTTTGGGGTCAAACATCCCCTCCCAGATGACTGGAGCTTTCCAAGATGTCCGTGTTTCAACCCCCTGTCTGGCCCTGAAATGGAAGATTGCAACAAATGTTATGTTAAACAGCGATATAAGGAGGAAATGTTATGCTGTGTTTAGATAATTTAATGGTATTTATTCAGAAGCCGGCTGGTTGGATGGTTAGTTAGCTAATGCTAGCTTGCTAATTCCACCATGCTACATAAATAAGCCGGACTTTTGCAACACACGAGTTGTCATTCATGTGTTGCAAAAGTTGAGGCAAGCAGATTCGCCACTTTCTGATACGAGAGAGCACATACGTGAAGTTGCAGTGACAGATTCGAGAGGTTGTAATTACTGAGTTGTGGTTGTGATGGACCAGGGTAAAAAATGAATATGGGTAAATGTTGCAGCTGTCATTGTGTTCATGTCATTATCAATCTACACATTTGTAAATATTTTCCCTGTGACTTCACATTCAGAAGATGGGTGTGTGACCCTTTGCTACGATTGCAAATTTTCATTTACAAGTTCAGATTCTTTTTACATACAAATTTAAAACAGTTCAGTAACTTCGAGGACTCCCAATTTTAAGTTTACAAATTGTAAGACTCAGCAATGACTTACAGTTTTGCAAAGAGCAAATGAGAGGGATGGCAGGTTAACAAGGGGGATGATGCCTCCCCCCTTCAGATTGTCTACTACTATTAGGCTACTTCATCATACAGTATATGACACTGAATCATTGCACAATTCTTTTTTCTTTTTAGAGAAGGCCATGTGAAAACACCTTCTCTGACTCGCCAATACCGTGCACTTTCTCTGGCATAGACTGCATCAAGGGTTCACTTTAACTGAGCCGTCCCTAACTGTCCAGTATATACTAGTGCTGTCAAACGATTCAAATATTTAATCGCAATTAAT
>NC_045733.1:28389320-28389974 GCF_008692095.1 Etheostoma spectabile | reverse complement strand
TCATAGTTAACTCGCAATTAATCACACATTTTTATCTATTCCAAATGTCCCTTGATTTCTTTTTGTACCATTATTTTTTTCATTTTAATGCTCTATCAACATGGAAAAGTGGATCGGCTTGCTTTGAGCAAATGGTTTTTATTGGAAACCCAATTGGCATAACGCCCACTGTAGTGTTCAATTACAACCTTACATTCTTACTTGGAGTTGTCATTCCCACTTGGAGCAAATAATCTTGCACATAATGTAAAACTGTCCATCAATAAAAGGATGAAAAAAATATTTAGACGAGGGGGCGGAGAATTGGCATCAGCTGTGTGCTTGGCCATCAAGTGGTATTGGTCATCTTGAAATTAAGTTGTATTTCAGACTGGACGTGCTGCGATGATAGCTCAGTGCACAACGACAAAACACACAAATCACTTTGATCTGGTCAATGGATCCATTTGGCAATTTTTAAAAAGTGAACTTTCCATTCAGAATCTTAATGGCATCCATTTTATTGTCTTGCATTTGCCATCCACTCAAAATGTAACGTTAGCCTACTACTCTTTGGCCGGTTCGCAAGCCCAAACAAGTGTGTGTGGCGTGCCTGTTGTTTTGTTTCCGGTCCAGCTAGATCCGGTGTGATGTTGTAGTTTTTCTAACGTTACT
>NC_045733.1:28387532-28389310 GCF_008692095.1 Etheostoma spectabile | reverse complement strand
ACAGCATGTGAAAAAAACTACAAAGTTTGCTAGGCCAAAAATTAACGTTAATCTCGTGATAAAAAAATCGACGCCGTTAAAATGGGTTTGCGTTAACACAGTCAACAACACGTTTAACTGACAGCACTAGTATAGACTCATAAGTCCATGAATGTATTATATGGCTTGAGTCAAAATGGGCAGACTTGATTGGCTAAGTAGCATCATGTGAGATGTTTACAATGTTTTGTTTTGCTGATGCAAGTCTGTTTTTTTTATTAAAGTGATATAGACTAACATACAGTATTGTGATGTTCTAAAAAAAGCTGTGAACTCTACATAGAAACAATTTACAGTAAATCCTTTATATTTTATGTAAATGGTCTTCTTTGATTTATGCAAAGTTAAGATGACACAGAACATTTTACTTCCTTTTTTGCAGAGCAAACCAGTTTTGGAAGGACCATTTCTTTAATGTTGTTATGCTAAAGTTTTGCCTTTTTCATGCCTCCAGCATTAACATCTTGGATTTTATTTGGCCCATGCTACAGTACAGTAGAAATGTAAAGGCAATATACTGGTTTACAATGCAGTGAGTAAGAAAAACCTACAAGACGTTATGTTTTCAGTACATGAAATAGTTTGACTCAACGTGCATTAAAAACTGCTGCTGTAGTGCCTTGATGCAGCTTGATTTTGTTCATCAATTCAACAACTTCATTCCTTCCACAAGTGTCAATTAGTTAAGAGCAGCTACAGACAAGACACACATCCATACAGCACACAAGCCTACGTAAAGATGTTAGCAATCAAACAAAAACAAGTGCACATCATGAACATGTAGTGGGGCTTGCATGTGTGCAGAAATTTTGGTATTCAGCCCTGCACTGTGTACCCTTGAACACACCTCCCTAGCATCGAATTAGCTCCACCTGGACCAAACCCCACTTATTAGCTGAGCTTATTTAAAGCACCTGTGCCATCATGGCTGCCTCTGGTGTTTTCCGGTTGTCAGTTACTACTGTAGTAGTTTTTTTGTATTTTGATGAATTTCAGATGTCATTGTTAAAGTGCCATCAGGCAGCACTCTCCCTGTTTAGTCTGCTTGTATTTTATATATGACCAATTGTTGGTTATATATCTTTACTTTGTTGTGGTCTTTTCAGTGGTGCTAGTGGCCAGCTTGTGGTAGAGGCTAGGCACACTAGTGTGCGTCTCTTTGTAGTTATAATAACACTGGGACACAATTTTCAGTGAACCGGTTTGCAGTGTCTATCAATGCAGTAAGCACATGTGGTGGGTAAGTTGATACAACCCTTGAACACACCCAGAGTTAGATTACCTATCCACAGCGGGCTTCTACCCATTTCCCCTTTTCATTTGATAATGTTAAGTAACTGGGAGTGCAATTGTTTGGAAAAAAAAAGTACCTTTTTAAAGTGTCAGTATTGTAATAAACATCTTTTCTACTTAAATGTGATTATCCTAAAAAAGCATATCTTGGGTTGAAGGTCCCTAGGTGGTATTGTTTGATAGTTAGAATCTGGTGGTGTTTACCCATGTGGAGACCCCCCACCTTGTCACACATGGATAAAAGCAAAATAAAAGAAGAAATAAACTGCAAACTGAAATAACTGAACTGCAATGTGCTTAGCATTGTGATTAGCATGGATATAAATGAGCGGCTATCCCTCTAATGTCAGCTCATGGGGAAAAAGGTTGATGCAGAGTGCCAATTTAGTTATTATAATAATAATAATAATAATAATACATTTTATTTAACAGCGCCTTTCTAACAC
>NC_045733.1:28387388-28387522 GCF_008692095.1 Etheostoma spectabile | reverse complement strand
TTTACAGACAATAAAAGACAGATACAGGGAACAGAAAAGTGTAAGTAGTTATAACAGAAATAATAAAACAAAAAACAAAACAAAACAGGAACAGTGTATTTACAGATAAGCGAGCTGGAACAGATGGGTTTTTA
>NC_045733.1:28386981-28387377 GCF_008692095.1 Etheostoma spectabile | reverse complement strand
GTTTTGAACAGGGGGAGAGAGTTGATATTGCGGAGGTCGGGTGGGAGTGAGTTCCAGAAGTGGGGAGCAGAGCGGCTGAAGGCTCTGGTCCCCATGGTGATGAGTCGAGCATGGGGGACAGTGAGGTGGAGGGAGGAGGAAGATCTGAGGGAGCGGGAGGGGACGGCAATGTGTAGGAGTTCTAAAAGATATGGAGGAGCAAGGTTATGGATGGCTTTGAAAGTATGGAGAAGGATTTTAAATTGTATTCTGAATTGAACTGGAAGCCAATGGAGCTGCTGAAAAATATTATATGATGAAATGAGGGGGTTCTGGTGATGACACGAGCTGCTGAGTTCTGAAGGAGTTGAAGTTTATGGAGGGATTTTTGAGGAAGGCCAAAAAGGAGGGAGTTAC
>NC_045733.1:28386835-28386971 GCF_008692095.1 Etheostoma spectabile | reverse complement strand
GCAGGAGGTGATGAGGCTGTGGATAAGGATGGAGGCAGTGTGAGTGGTAAGGAACGGACGGAGGCGGTCAATGTTGCTTAGGTGGAAGTATGCAGACCGGCAGATATTATTTATGTGTGACTGAAAGGAGAGAGAG
>NC_045733.1:28384637-28386813 GCF_008692095.1 Etheostoma spectabile | reverse complement strand
TCTTGACCTGAGGGGAAGGGGAGACCAAGGAGTTGTCGATTGGTAGAGAGAAACTATTTGATTTATCAAGTCAAATTGCAGAAGGGATAAAAGAATTACAGTGGTGATTAGTTTTAAAAGCGGGTAAAGTATAACAATGTCTTGATGGCAACAGAAAAAAATTTCAGAGAAGGTTTTGATTATGTTAAGGCGGTTTTGTCTTTCAATGTGAGGCTGTGAATCTTGCTAATGTTTTTGAATATGGCCTTAAGATAAATTGACTTGATTTGAGCCAAAACTAGAGTGTACAGAACAGATATATTACCCAAAGTTGAGTGTGCTGTCTAAACTGATGTGCAGATCTTCCTTACTGGTCACGTCATTGGCCACCATCCAACTGTCCACTGGGGCGAGGCTCACCACATATCTATTGAAAAATTTCCATTATGACACTGGAATTAAATAATTATGAAATTACTCTTGCCAATACATTAGATGTAGCTTTTGTGGCACTTCAGGATTCTTCATACTGACCTTTTTTACTCACCTTAAATATAAGTAAGTGAAGCTGGCCACGATCAACACAAGAAAGCAGAAGATTCCAATGTTTTTCCCCCTATGCCCACTGAAACAATGCAAAAGCAAGCAAACAAAAACAAGAGCGTTAAGTTGTGTGAGCAATTCTGGGGCCTCATGTGTAAAAGATTGTGCAACTTTCATACCAGAAGATGGTGTACGGCCAAAATTTGAAAAGCACCTACGCACAGAAATATTCACATGTATGAAACTGGGCGCACGCCAGGTCCTGCACACCTTTGCTTTATACATCACAATCAAGGGGAAATTGAGAGCACATGAATGAGCCGCCGACCCTGCCTTGCTTCCTCCCATAAATTAATATGGAAATTACTATGAATGCGCAATGCGAATCAACTTCCTTCTTTGCCCACTCACAACGGGTTATCACGCTGCAGACGGGTAAAAAAACTGTTTGGAGGTTTATCATCTCGGATAAGCAATAAAGGAAAATGCCCAGAGTGGCAAATGGTGACAAGGCGGTGAATGCATTGAAGCATGGCAGAAATGAAAAAAATGTCAGTTCTAATGTTGATAAATACAGAACATGCATCTCAGTGTCAGTCCAAATGACGCACAATAAGCAGTTTGAACTTACTGACGTAATACCATTTATTTTCTAAGTGCCCTATCTTGCAGCCGGCGCAAAGCCCAACGCAAGTGTCTGTTTTAAGACCGATGCAGTTGGTAATTTCCAATCCCGCGCCCGCGTCGTTTAAATAGCAAATGCACCTGCGCCAATCTTTACTAAACCCACAATGGATCGAACTCCTGCCACTTCAAGTCAAGTCAACTTTATTTGTCAATTCTACAATATTTTCCAGACAGTCAGACATACAATTGAAAATTGTTTCTCTCCGACCCACGGTGCAATGCACTTGTCTTATCTTGATGAATGAGTAGGCATAATGAATATTAAATAATGCTGTTGTGTTGAGCCAGTAGCTTTTAACTTAACACAACTACGTAGCCTACAGAAATACAACACATTTCTATTGTAATTGCCTATGTGTAGCCTCTCACAAGTTAATCTGAGCGGATCACATTTTGCCACAGACAGCTGTCTTCAAGCTGCGTTCAGCTGAGTGTAAAACCTCATAGCATTATGTTTAACTTACAGGCTGTTTTGAAGTATAAACAGATCTCAATACACTTAATTAATGCCGTTGCAAGGACGAAGACTGACAACATGGGTGGCTGTGTCGATGCCTGCTCACAACTGGCTGCTACAAACGCAGTGTTTTCCAAACGTTTTCCATTGTCAGTGTTACATTTGTAGCCTATCCTTCCGTTATTGATCTGACTTCAAGTCGATTTGAGATGCTTTCATACAGAGATAAGGGATACTTTCTGAGGTGTTGGTGGACATGTGATGCTTGTGGAGATAGCTGTGGCAACAACTCATCCCAGATTAACAGTCAGTTTTAATTGCCACAAGTGAACAATTGATTTCTTTCTGCCATTGACCGACATATCAGAAGACAGGGTTGATGTGGTGGTCCAGCACGGGGGAGGGGAGTGGAGGACCCACGCTCTGACTCATGAAAAAAAAACCACGAGTAAAATAAAAGACACTTTATAAACTCTGCTACTGTGTTTATTTAAATATAGGTACACCTAC
>NC_045733.1:28379544-28384627 GCF_008692095.1 Etheostoma spectabile | reverse complement strand
GCCTAAGAGATTACAATATAAGCCTGTGTATTACTATTAGGAGTATAGCATACATATGCCAAGGATGTATAAATTAAATAAACATCAGAGATCTCACTCAGAGGAAGAGAGGTGCGCTCGGATCCGCTGCGTCACGCATAGATGAAATAATGAAATAGTAAACAGGACTACATTAACAGAAATATGTGCATAATTAAGGCAGGCAAGATGGCCCAGTATTTGGTGGACCGGGTAAACCTTGTTTACTTAACAGCCTACAAATCATCAACGGGACCAATTACGCATCACATGAGTTTGCCCACCAGACACAGTGTTTGTTCCTGGGGAACACTACACTACACTACTTGTCACGGGCACAGGACGGGAAATTGACAACTGCGTCGGTCTTGCTGTAAACATCGTCAACTGCCAATTTAGGGGACATCGCCCAAACTTAATTCATTAGACACTATTGCATTTTTCCGTGTCAATATTTTTGTTGCACAGTAAGATATTTCTTCTATGGGAAATACGGAGGATGACTGAAGTATTTTCTAAGTGGATTTGTCATTCCTTTCCCATCCTCACAGGTTAAGTAGCCTGCACATTTAAATGGTTAATAGTGTGACAGAGGTGAAACATTATCCACATATATGATCAAACCTTTCATCAGTGGATTTAATTATGTTTTTTTCACAGACAACGTCACAGCTGAAGGGTTTATATTGCGTCGCATCTGATGCTGAGAGCACCTGACCAAGCATCCATATTTAACGAGTTGGGAGTTGAATCCTTTTCATGTTTTGTAGGACGGCAATTCTACAGTTTTAGTTATCTCCTCATCCAATTTACCAATGAAAACAAAACATGGGTAATGTATCCCTAGTGGTATCATATCGACAGATAAAGAGCATTTCAACATTTTTATTAGAAAAATGCTCCAGAAACAATGTTCCTGGTCACTCTGGATCCTCCACCGACCTGGTAATAGTACACCTTACTACAGGTAAACAGATACCATAAATAAGATCAGATCACCAGGATTGGATTTTTTTCTCAATTGCCTTGCTTATATTTATACATGCTATTATTCAATATTTGTTTATTAGTTGGCAAGAATGACATCATGCAAATATAAGGTGAAAGATGAGAGACATAGATACCTCATAGCTGTGGGGAAAGACGTGACGGTATCTCTTGGCTGGTGGATAAAATGGCACCTTGAAGAAAGAAAAAAACAATGCAGTGAAACAAGTTACACAACATGGGTTAACATGAATTTTGCTTTCATTAAATGTCACATCACATCAAAAAGCAGTTTACATGGCACGTACACAGTTTCATTCTATTGTGAGAATGCTTATGGAAATATATCATGTATGCATTTCAGAATTCTAAAGCAGGGAGTAACTAGTAAATAGGGCATGATTTTTGGGAAAGATCAGGATCATTTTCAATCAAAATAAGGGAAAGTAACAGTGAAATCTCTCAATATAATTATTTAATGTAAATTATGGAGGACTTTTACTTGTGTCGTACTTTTTACAGTATGGTATTACTACTTTTACTTAAGGAAAGGACCTTAATTCTTGCACCATTGAATACATGTAATGACCATATATGGAAATACAGCATGAATGACATCAGAAAACAGTTGAAAGAGGTTGCTTTGCTCACAGGGATTACTTTTACATAGGTTTATTTAGACACATTTTTAATGTGATCGACCAACATTGTAACACAATTCAGGCTTATATAACACAAAATAAGGAAAAGCATAATATGAATCCTTCAAAATAATTATAACAATTGAAATGCCTTTTCTCTGTGACTTAATCAGAATGCATACCGTCTTAATACCAAGCAGACTTTAACTTAAAATCTTGCAAAATGTTAATGAATTGAACGGTATTACGAAATGTCATTTAATTTACAGTAGCTTTTAAAAATAGCTCCCGTTAATATTTACACAAGAGAAGGTTAAAAAGCAGGCAGATAAGAAAATGTGTGTATTTTACGAGTAAAACACATTGCCATCGTATTTCTCATTCCTAATTAACTTTTAAATTTACATTGTTAACTTTAAAAGTACAACTGCAGGGAAACAAACAATGTGACATATAAGACAATGAAGTAAGACAATGTGCTTCAGGAAGGGAACTATTTTACGTAACGTTTTTCTAGGTTTGTAGAGAGACATAATTTGGGAAACTTTCCGTCTTAACAGACAGGTGAGTGAATCAAATTCCTGTTTTCATACATCACCAGCACATTTAATAAACTTAAAGCTGTTAAACATGACAACGAGGTAAAACAACAGTGTTGTTAAAGGAAGAAAGAAAACGGGAACTATTTTATGTAAAGAATTTGAGGTGGAGAAATGTGTCTTATTCTAAACAGTTAAGGTGAGCCACTCTCTTCCTGGCAGACAGTTCTGATCAGTTACCTTAATGCAGGTGAGTTTCAGGTATAAATCCACAACGCGTGCAGATGCGTAACAGGGTTGCTGTTCCTCTGGAGACTTTGTTTGGATTCTCCAAATGGCCAAATTCCTTCCACTGCTTCAGGGACCTCCTTCTGTTTGCGTGTATGCTGTTTGATCTGATAATGAATCAAAGAGGGCAAAAAAAAGGAGTGGCCGCATTAATATAGTTGAAGTTCAGGTTTCAGGTATAGTGCCACTCCCCTCTAGTAATATGCTAACCACAGTGTTAGTCCAGGTTCCTCCTGCACCTGTCCTGTGGGTGTGGGTGGATCATTTTTGTACAAACTGATTATGCTATGATGGCTGCCACTGGCCAGGTCAACCGCACACTTTGCACAGGTCACCTGGGTTTTGTGTTTATACAAAACACGTTTTAAAATATTGTTTGGGATGCTTTGGCAGCTCATCAAGGTCAAGGTCAAAGTTTATTTATATAGCACATTTACAAACAGTCACTACCGCCCCAAAGTGCTGTACAATTATAATACAACATAAGAGAAGGCATAACAATATCCAGAAAAACAATCTAAAATTGAAAGCAAAAACAACAAAAATACAACAGATAAAAAGCTTTGCTCAAATCAATACACCACAAATGTCACAGCTCAGCTCGTGTTAAAAGCCAGTGCAAAGAGATGAGTTTTTAAAAGTGATTTAAAACTCTCAATAGAGGAAGCTGCTCTAATGTTCAGGGGGAGAGAGTTCCAGAACTTCGGACCTGCCACCAGAAAGCTCTGTCCCCTTGGTCTTCAGTCTTGTTCTGGGACAGTCTAAAGCAACTGATCAGCGGACCTAGTGCTCTGACTGGAGTGTGCAAAACCCATATCGGATAAATATGATGGTGCCAGCCCATTCAGAGTTAAAAACAAACAATAAGATCTTAATGGATTCTAAAACGACAGGCAGCCAGTGGAGAGACGACAGTACAGGGGTGATGTGTCATAGCGCCTTTTTCCTGTCAGCAGGCGTGCAGCCGCATTCTGGACTAACTGTAATCGGTGAACTGAAGACTGCTCAAGGCCATAGTACAGTGAGTTACAGTAGTCCAGGCGATTTGTAATCAAGGCATGCACAACTGTTTCCAGTTGACTATGGGGCAGGTAAGGCTTGACCTTCCCAAGAAGTCTGAGCTGAAAAAGCTTGTTTTTACACTGAACTGATTTGTTTATCGAGTTTAAAAGAACTGTCAATAACACCAAGAGTTTTTACAAGTGGGCAGCAATTTGAGAACATAGGACCACGAGCCTGTAAACCAGAGACATCGGGCTTCCCAAAAATTACAACTTCAGTTTTTTTTATCATTTAAGTTCAAAAAATTCAATGACATCCAGTCTTTTATATCATGTAGGCATTTACTCAGAGCTTCAACTGAGTTTGTTTTAGAATTCAAAGGTAGGGGACATCATCTGCAAAGCAGTGAAAGGATATTTTGTATTTTAGGAAGATTGATCCGAGGGGCAGCATATACAGCGAGAACAAGACTGGGCCTAAAATTGAGCCTTGAGGCACCCCGCTGTCAATCGGGGCTTTATTTTAGTAAAAAGGCCCAAGGTTTACAGAAAAAGACCTGTCTGTCAGATATGACTGAAACCACTTCAGAGCTGTGCCCTTTATGCCAGCACAGGACTCGAGTCTACCTAGCTCATGGCTAGGTAGCTCCTGGTAGAGCGCGAGCATCCATAGAAAGAGGCTTAGTCCTCAACTCAGCGTCTGCAGGTTCAATTTTGACCAGTGACCCTTTGCTACATGTCATTCCCCCTCTCTCTTCCCTTTCAATTTTAAGCTGTACGGTCGAAAATGAAGGCCTAAAATGCCCCAAAAAATAAGTCTGTGTGTGTGCGTGTGTGTGATCCTCCTATATGACAGATTGTATTCTCACTAGTTAGAATGGTAATTAAAGAATTGGTGCTCCACAATAACATTTTAACAAGATGTTAGTTTGATATTTTTCAAACTATCTACCACTTTGATTGTACATGGTCAAAACCTAAATATCAAAAATTGATTTAAAATTTTTTAATTGGCACTTTAAACCTTTAATAGCTAGACTGGATATGTATTGCAGATATCCATAATCTAACTATTGCTTGTCAAAAAGAACAAACGTCATTCTTACTAGTACATTTGCCAAACATTCCAGATACCTATCTTGTAATGTTGACTGTCCAAAATACATTCTGACTAGTAAACATGTCAACGTCAAGACATTTATAGATGATGCAGGTGCAGGTACAGTCAATGTTCTTTGTTATGACGTACTTTTGGTTTAAAAATTCAGTCATTACATAAACTACTAGCCTGGACTCTAGTAGCCTACATTTCATTTGTACAGAGTCTAGCCTCCACTGACAAGTAGTAATGTCCTTGAAGTTTAAAATATTGGATGTGGTCTAACTGCATCCCAATCACTGCTCATGCACACGCATTCATTCTCCCTTGACGGGGGAAAGGCTTAGAAGACCGTTTTGGGCTTTAGCAGAAAGGGGGGAGGGACTGATACGTTGTCGATGTTTGAACGTTTTGGCTCAGCCCTGGATCTTCGCAATCCTACCTACAGCACCTTTCATTTATTCAAACTGTAAAGATGAAAAGTTTGTATTTTCTGTATTGGTGTTTGAC
>NC_045733.1:28379302-28379534 GCF_008692095.1 Etheostoma spectabile | reverse complement strand
TTTTACTCTCAGTGTGTTCTGAGTGACGGTGTGTGTTATCTTATGATGCTTGGCTACACCGAACCTGTTTTGAGATGGATGTTGTTACGGCGTGATGTGGAAGTTTCAGGATGTTTCAGTCTTCAGTTTCGTCATGGCCCTGTGAAGGGCGGAGGTTATTTAGAGACACAGGTAATGCGCGCTCCCTCTCTCTCTCTCTCTCTCTCGGCTCGCAGTTCAGGAAGGGTAGCGG
>NC_045733.1:28379104-28379292 GCF_008692095.1 Etheostoma spectabile | reverse complement strand
GTATGCGACGCGTGCAGGCCAAACATTTCAGATGTTAAGATGAGCTCAATCTTGGAGCAGAGTAACGGTCAAAACGACATTAAAATCATGCTGAATGAAATCTAAATGACTTGAAGGACTTTCTGCAAGTGCAGTATTGTCTGTCATCGTTTTTTCCCACATTCATTTAAAGTAACGGGCATTTATTT
>NC_045733.1:28378859-28379094 GCF_008692095.1 Etheostoma spectabile | reverse complement strand
GTTTTCTTTGCTTAGTTGGGTTTGTTTTGTTCTTTTGAAACATTATCATTATTGAAGGGTAAAGTGCAATATTGCTGACGGGCGCGGCTCAATCTTAGGGCTGGTTAGAGGCTCAACGATAGCTTTAGAGACCCCTTATTGCTTACAAGTGTGGTTGGAGGTGTTGCCTTTTATTATTCCCTGCGTGTGATTAATGTGGGAGTTTTTAAGTGTGCAGTGGTATTTTGTTATATTG
>NC_045733.1:28378517-28378849 GCF_008692095.1 Etheostoma spectabile | reverse complement strand
GTGTGTATTGGGTCCTAACGCATATTTATAGCCTCTAAATTTTTCCAGTGAAATTTTGCTATTTATATCAAGTGATTGCGCGGGTGCCATTGCACTTTATTTCTCTCTCTTTGTTTAAAGTCGCTACTGTGTCCACGCTGGCGCTGTTCGCTGTTTTTTACTAGTGTTTTTAATCTATGCAAACTGTGAATAAATTCCATTTATAATTCATACGTGGCCTCCCGCTCCGGTTTGTTCTGGAAACTTACCTGTTTTCAGTCACTACATTAGGAAAACAGTTTAATCTCAAACACAACAATCAGTGGACCTCAGGCAGACAGTTGGAGCTCTTA
>NC_045733.1:28378402-28378507 GCF_008692095.1 Etheostoma spectabile | reverse complement strand
GAATCTGCCCCTCGTGTGTCCAAGTGTCTTGACCGGTCAGTCTATCTTAGCTGAAAAAGGACATCTTGTCTCTTGGATGGGCTATGGTCTCGACCTGGGACCTGC
>NC_045733.1:28376938-28378392 GCF_008692095.1 Etheostoma spectabile | reverse complement strand
ACAGCTCTAGGCAACTGTTTCTGTCAGGCTCCCCGTCATCTATTCTTAAAGGAAATGGTGTGACGTCATAAGAAACCCAGTTGTCTCCCATCAAGGAGAAACACACATACGACAGATACAGAATTCATATACTCCTGAGAGGCATTGGAGATCTTATTATGAATAATTAATACGAAAATCATTGGTTAAATGTAATTTTCCCATTACAGGCGCCTACCTTTTAGGTTAGTTTAGGCTTCTAGCAAAATGTGTGTGTGTAAAATGTTTGTGTATGCAGATTCAGCTGTGCGGCTGCCCGGAGAAGATTGACCTGTTCTCCCTTTTTGCCTTGGTTCCTCCAAATTCATCCATTTTATGGTATGCCCAATCTTACAACGGGCCACTGTTGTTTATCCACAAAAGAAATTATAACATAAGAACTCTTAGCCTGGTTCAGACACAGGTACACAATCCAACTTTATACTTTAGCAAACAAAACACATGTTGTTGTTAAGAAGTCAACAGTGGAAACCTGGAATTAAAAATGGTGATCGATGTAAACCGAGCCCTCGGTATCCTGCTCTGCCTTTGAGAAAATGAAACCTCAGATGGGCCAATCCTCTGTTCTATGTTTTTGCAACCATGACACAGCACTTTCCGAAGACTGACTGACTGTCTGCCTGCCTGCCTGCCTGTCTATTCTACTCATAGTTTTTGAAAATATTGATTATATATTTAATTTAGGTTATTCATTCAATTTAAAGCTGGCAATTCAGTTTTATAAATCAACTTTTACAAAAACTTTCATACAATGTTTTGTATTATTCAACCATTTAAAGAAATTCATATTAATTAGAACCATTTCCATTTTGGCATATTTTCCTACAGCTTCTCCTTCTTATTACACACTGAAGCCAGCAATTCAGTGAAGTGACAGCTTTTCAGGAAACCTTAAAATAGTCCATATTCTTTCATGCATTTTTGGTGTTATTTCACATTTCATTGAAGTGTATAGTAATTTAAACCATTTCCACTTTTCCAACTATCCTCAATGCTTTCACCATCTTCTATTTCCCGTGGAATCAGCTTTTCTTTTTGCATTCTTATTTGCATCGCGTTTATGTATTTGGTTGTGTTGTGTGTATTTGCACCGCGTGTGTTGAATGCTGCGCATATGTTTTCAAATTAAGGAAGTTGTTTTCTTAATTTGCTTGTGTTTTGTCTATTAGCATGTGTTTTCAGTAGTTGCAGGGCGTTGGCCCCTGTCGGCCACCGTATATATTCATTGAAGCCAGCAATCTAATTTAGCTTTAGCAATTGAGCTTTTCAGCATTCATAAGCATTTTCTGCAGGTAATGCATTTTCCAGTTTTAAATATTAGCACTCATTATGTACAAATAAGCATTTCAAGACTAAAGGGAGACCTATTAGCCGCAACACTATTTTAACCCTTGTATGGTATTCAGGTCAAATTG
>NC_045733.1:28376843-28376928 GCF_008692095.1 Etheostoma spectabile | reverse complement strand
CAAATTTTTACAAGAAGAAAAATGGTACAAACATACTTTTTTTCTACCTGAATATCAATGGCCTTACCTTATTTCTGTGATAAAC
>NC_045733.1:28374767-28376833 GCF_008692095.1 Etheostoma spectabile | reverse complement strand
GACTCAATTCAGAACATTATTCTGGATATGACCACAATTTGACCCGAGGGATACCAGAGGGTCTTGAAAGTGAAGACAATACAAGGGTTAAACAGACTATACCCCCAATTGTTGCTGGATCTGGTTTGACGCATATCTTACGTTGCATTGGAGTGCTGACTCTCACCTGTCTTCAGGTGTACGACGTCTAAAATGTAGAAAGGATATGACACACCCAAAAAGATATGATGCACAAGGCATATGCTACATGTATATCTGCAAATGATAGCCTATCATCTCGCATCAGAGTTGTAACTAAACCAAAGAGACAAGGTAATAACTTGCTTGTTTTAAAATAATGTGCCCATTTGATGAGTGCTCACACCGCCTTATGTTGTTTGCACTGGTCCCGACAGAGGATATTTGCTGGAAAACACATTTTTCAATTTGTTTTCTAAACTGCAGTTTCTAAACACGGTTGCGTGTTATTTATCGAATGTATGAAATAACGGTAGTTTCAATTCACTCTCTCTAATTTGGCAGCTTCACAGAAAACAGGGAGTGGCTGCAAGCAAGCAAGTGACTTTAGTGACTAGAGAGAGAGAGAGAGATGCACGGCAAGCTAAAGCAACAACTTTACTGTTACTGTCATTTGCTGATATCAAACTTGTAGACACAAGAACACACATTTACCTGATTGATGTGCCTGCGTTCCATGTATGCGCTGTGATTGCAATTTTTCCTTCTCTTTTTCTGACCATTGTTCCGCTTTACTCTCATAGAAGTTGTCAAACACACCATAACTAGAGGGATGCATGCACCTTACGCAATTTGCGCTGTCTTGCGTCTCTTACTCACAGGCTGTTGCATTATCAAGCCTGAAGTTACATTTCCCCTCAGCTCTTACAGCATAGGCAAGGAGTAGCCTATGGCAAGCTATTTTAACATTGAATAGCTATAGAATGGATAATGCAGATACCAACATTCTTCCTATCCACAATTGTGATTTGAAACATTTGCCAACTTTGGATTTTCTTGGTAGAGCTGTTTGATTGAATTTTCATAGGCTTGTCCACATGTCCGCGCGATGCTTCTGTCACGCCGCGCTCCACTTTATTTCTATGTGTGTGAAATATAATGTTAATTAAACAGATGATGTGATGATGTGATGTCACATGAGCATCTGCAGACATGTTATAAGTTAATACTTCTGATAGCAGGTAGGTTTGTATTCTGAATTCTGAAGGACTTTTTAAGAAAAATTAAATAAATGCATAAATAACTCATAAGACATCTGACCATTGAAATGTGCATTTCAACATGCAGCTTAAAGCAAGATGAAAATACATCTTAAAACCAATAATCAGCAGTAGTTGCACAGCCGTATTCATAGCCTTCATGTAATTTTCTCATATATAGGCCACACTGTGTATTTTTTATTATTATTATTAGAGTATGTGTGTCGCTCCAGGTGGACGAGTTTGAGAGACTAATTTGCCAGGGAAAAGAGGAAGGAGAGGGAGAGGAACAGATGGGGGGCTGGGGCCTCATCAGCCTGGCCATGGAAGTACATGGCTGTGATGGGGTTCCTGGCCCCACTGGAGGGCAGGCCAATCACCTCCAACCTACCCCGCCAAGCTACCCCTGCCACAACCCCCCCCAGCTACACCCATCCCACCATATTCTGCACCCACCCTCCCACCTGCAGCCACCCTGCCACGTTATACGGCAGCTGACCCTGGCCAAGAGGGCCCAGGTCCAATTCAAAATGTATACTTTAGTGTGTGAGTCGGAAGGAAGGGAGTCATTTTAGTTACCATGTTATATGTGTTCATGTTTGTTTTGTACAGTATACACATATAATATGATCTCTTTTTATTTTTATATTGTTGTTTATCTCTCTTTAATAAGATCTCTTGTTTGAAGTGATTTAAGTGTATTTTGTTCAACAAGTTCAATCTTTTTGTTAAAGAAAATAATTGTTTTAATGGTGTGCTTGACTATCGTTCCTATCAGTCTTTATTATTCTGCTATGCTGGCTAGTGCACATTTGCTAAGCTGATAGATAGATAGATAGATAGATAGAT
>NC_045733.1:28374660-28374757 GCF_008692095.1 Etheostoma spectabile | reverse complement strand
ATAGATAGATAGATAGATAGATAGATGGAGACATGGAAGACTGGAGACATGGAAAACGCGGAGTGGACTTCCGCTTTCTCCGCACTCTTCCCAAGTG
>NC_045733.1:28372162-28374635 GCF_008692095.1 Etheostoma spectabile | reverse complement strand
GTGTCCAACCTGGAGGAGAAAAAAGCATGGATCAACTTCAGCATCTGGTTGGGAGAGGGAGGGGCGGAGTTGGCAATGTTTTTGAGGTGAAGGAAGGAGACCTTACAAAGGTGGCGGATGTGGGTGTCAAATGTAGATTTGAGTCTAGTCTGACTCCAAGGTTTGTGACAGAGGTAGACAGGGCAATGTGTGACCAAAAAGGATATACTGCTGAGGGAGGAGGACTGGGTTTGGCGTGGGGTACCGATCAGGATGGCTTCGGTTTTGTACCTATTTAATTGAAGGAAGTTGTCAGACATCCATGCCCTTATCTCCTCCAGGCAAACCTGAAGTGCAGACGGTAAGACTGAGGGGGGTGTGGAGTCCATTTTATGTATAGTTGAGTATCGTCTGCATAACAGTGGAATGAAACTTTGTGTTTATGATGATGTGGCCAAGGGGTAGAATAGATGGTGAAAAGGGTTGGGGCGAGGACGGACCCTTGTGGCACTCCACAACTGACTGGTTGGGGTGATGATTGGAATGACCTAAGCCACATGCTCGTCCTGCCTGTGAGGTAGGACTGGAACAAACTTAGTGTAGTCCAGAGAGTCCTACCACAGACTGGAGACGGTGGAGCAAGATGTTGTGATCCACGGTGTCAAAGGCGGCGACAGGTCCAGTAGGAGGAGAGATGGTGAGCCTTGGTCAGCAGTCATATGTAGGTCATTTGACGCTTACAGGGCTGTCTCATGCTGTGTGTGCTCGAAAACCGGACTGAAATTTTTCATATAGTTGGATATGAAGGTGAGTGTGTAGTTGGGTACAACAACTTTTTCCAGGATTTAGACAAAACGGCAGGTTTGAATGGGTCTGTAGTGAGCCAGGATGTCAGGGTCGAGTGACGGCTTTTTCAGATGGGGGCGGATGACTGCAGTTTTGAGAGCTGGAGGAACCTGCCGGATTTGAGCGACTGATTGAGGATTTCTGTGATCAGTGGACTGAGGCTGTGAATTGGATTTTAATAATGATGTGGGGAGAGGGTCCAGTGAGCATGTGGAGGTTTCATACACTTTATGATCGCTCCACTTCTGTCTTTGAAGTCCCTGAGAAACGGAAAATGGGTTGAGCGGGTTTGTGAGACTAATTTTGGAGGGGTGAAACAGTGGCAGAGAGGTTTGACCGGATTGAAGCCACCTTGTGGTAAAAAGTCCATGAACTATTGCACTGACTATACTGGTGTCAGCAGGTCCAATGTAGGAGCTTTGAGAAGAGAGGTTATTGATGCAAACAACTGTTTAGAATTACCAGTGCAGTTTGAGATTTTTGTGAAAGATATGAGACCTGGCTGTGGTGAGTAATTTAGAGTATGATTTTTGGTGTTCACGGTAGGCCGTTTATATACATGTAAACCACTGAGATGAATTTCCGTTCCAGGGCACGACCAGTTTGTTTCAGCTACGGAGCTCTGTTGTGTACCAAGGTGCTGACCTGGAGAAGGAACTGTTTTAGTTTTGATTGGTGCATGTAATCAAGGATATTGTAAAGATGGAATTAGTAGTAACACGAGCCATTACTGATGGGAACTGTGTGCTAGTGGAATTTGCTGTATGTCTTGGTTAAAGAGGATGGTGTCTATTGCTTTTAAATTTCTGAAGTGGATTTGGTTTTGTTTTATAGTAGGACTTGACGGGGCATTTTTTAGGGAAATCACCTTATGGTCAGACACGCCCAAGTCATGACTTCATGTTGGTGATGGGGGCATTGTCTGTTATTACTAGATCCAGAGTGTGGCTTTTATATGTGTGGGTACTGTGACATGTTGTGTGAGATGTAAGCAGTCCAGGAGTTCAAGAAACCACAGCGGACGGTGGTGGGGGAGTCAACATGGAGGTTGAAATCTCCCATAATGAGTATTATGGGTTATTGCACAGAGTGATGTGGAGTAGATCTTGCAGCTCAGTGATAAAACCAGGTGTGTTTCGGGGGGCGATAGATGAGGAGTATTGTTATACCTTATGAGATCTATATTTGAATGAAAGACACTCAAATGTGGTCAGCTCTGGCAGTGGGAGGGGGGTGGTAAATTGGTCTATGCGATGAATGACAGCAAGACCTCCACCACGGCCGGTGGTTCTGGCCTTCTCCAGGTATGTGTATCCTGGGGGGCAGGCTTCATTTAGTGCCAGATATGACTCTGGTTTGTGCCAGGTTTCAGTGAGGCACATCATATCTATTTGTTTTTCAAGAATATGTTCAAAAATTAAGCTGGTTTTGTTTGACAGTGACTGGGTATTGAGAAGGTCTATTTTATTTCTGAGGATGATCTTATATGAAAAATTTCAGTCCGGTTTTCGAGCAGCACACAGCACTGAGACAGCCCTGGTAAGCGTCATGAATGACCTACATATGACTGCTGACCAAGGCTCACCATCTCTCCTCCTACTGGACCTGTCGGCCGCCTTTGACACCGTGGATCACAACATCTTGCTCC
>NC_045733.1:28353327-28371827 GCF_008692095.1 Etheostoma spectabile | reverse complement strand
GACAACTTCCTTCAATTAAATAGTAGCAAAACCGAAGCCATCCTGATCGGTACCCCACGCCAAACCCAGTCCTCCTCCCTCAGCAGTATATCCATTTTTGGTCATCACATTGCCCTGTCTAATTTTAAAGTTGACAACTGTCCATAATCTAAGTAATCGGTTGCGGCAATAATCTGCCGACCTCATATATTTGTAGTAATCTCCTCTATCGTCCTTAAGTGTTTTTGGAGCAAACAAGAGCAATCAATTCCTCTGCCCCCCCCCCCCAACCCCCCGACACTGGGAACGATTTGCAGCGCCGAGCTGAAACGATCGCCACACCGGTAGATGTTGCAGCTGTGCGGAGCACAGGACTGAGAAAAGGTCAATGTCGTCACCTCTCCTCCTCCCCGGCAGCGCACCCGCAAACCCCTCGGGCAGTAGAGCCTCGCCTTGTCACACACACTCCGCTTCAGCGCCTCACAAACACCAGCTATAGTGTTTGACGCCAGTTGTCCAGAGCCAGGAGCATATGAAGACTTTCTAAGTCCCTTTGTGTGGCAAGAACAGCCAACAGGGCTCCCCGCTACCCCTACCACGATTTAACCAGATCACCACTCCTTTCCACTATTCATCAAAATATGGAAGACAAACCCATTGTTTTCTTCTCCAGGTTTTATACAGGCTGCATTACAGATAATCTTGCCATAATGTAAAACTGTCCATCATACAAGGATTCAAAAAATATTAGACGAGGGGGGCGGAGGGACATTTGCAGTCAGCTGTGTTCTTGTCCTCAGTGGTATTTGTCAATCTTGACAATTTACGTTGTCCTTTCAGACTGGACTGCTGCGAGGAAGCTCAGTGCGACAACGAAAAACCCAAATCCCTTGTCTGGTCAATGGATCCATATTGGCATTTTTAAAATTGAACTTTCCATTACATAATCTTACTTTCATCCATTTTATTGTCTTCATATTGCCATCCACTCAAAAGGGTACGTAGCCCTACTACTCGTTGGCACATGCGCAGCCAAACAAAGTGTGTGTGCGTGCCTGTTTGTTTTGTTTTTCCCGGGGCGGTCCAGCTAGATCCGGTGTGATGTTGTAGTTGTTTCTCTAACGTTACTATGTTGCACAGCCTGTGACAAAAACGACAATTTTGCTAGGCCCCACTTAACGGTTAATCTCGTGATAAAAAAAAATCGAGCCGTTTAAAATTTGTTTAGCGTTAACACAGTCAACAACACGTTTACCTGACACACTATTAAGACTCTAAGTCCATGAATGTATTTATGCTTGAGTCAATGGTCAGACTGATTGCTCCGTAGCATCATTGGAGCTGTTTTACACTGGTGTTGTTTTGCTTCTGCAAGTCTGTTTTTTTTATTAAAGTATGATCGCTACATACAGTACTTGTTAGTTCGAAAAAAGCTGTGACTCTACAATCGAAACATTTACAGTAAATCCTTTATCTTGTATACATGTCCTGCTTTGATGTTATGCAAAGTTCAGATTACACAAGACCATTTTACTTTCCTTTGTTTGCAGAGCAAACCATTTTTTGAAGGACCACATTTCTTTAATGTTGTTAATGCTATTTTTGCCTTTTTCATGGCCTCCAGCCTTAACATCTTGGATTTTATTTGGCCCATGCTACAGTACGTAGAAATGTAAAGCAATAATCCTGGTTTACATGCAGTGAATTACGAAACTACAGCGTTCTGTGTTTCAGTACCTGACTCGTGTTGTGCGGCGGTGGGGGGGGTTCAACTTGCATTCAAACCTGCTGCTGTAGTGCCCTTGATGCAGCTTGATTTTGTTCTCAATTCCCAACTTCATTCCTTCCGCAAGTGTCAATTCTAGTTAAGAGCAGCTACAGACAATACACACATCCTACCGCACACACGCCTAACTAGATGTTGCAATCAAACAAACACGTGCGCCATATGACCATGTAGTGGGGCTTGCATGGTTGCAGAGCATTGTGGGTATTCACCGCCGCACTGGTACCCTTGAACACCCTCCCGAGCATGCGAAGTACTCCACCTGACCACAAAAAAAAAAAAAAAAACCCCCCTTATTATCTGACGTATTTAAACACCTGCCTCCTGGCTGCCTCTGGTGTTTCCTTTTGTCGTTTCACTGTAGTATTTTGTTTGTATTGTGATGAATTTCAGATGTCATTTTTAAAGTGCCATCATGCAGCACTCATCGCCTGTTTTGTGAGTCTGCTTGTATTTTATATTGACCAATTGTGGTTGTATATCTTTACTTTGTTGTGGTCTTTTCAAGGTTGCTAGGTGGCCAGCTTGTGGTAGAGCTATGCCACTAGGGTGCTTCTCTTGTAGGATGGGATATAATAACACGGACACCAATTTCAGTGACCGTTTTGTCAGTTTCTATCAATTCCAGTAAGCCCGTGGTTGGTAAGTTGATACAACCCTTGAACACACCCGAGTTAGATTACGCTATCCACACGTGCTCTGACCCTTTCCCCTTTTCATTGTGGATAATCGTATAATACGGGAGTGCAATATGTTTGGGGAAATAAAAAGTACCTTGTAAAAGTGGCCGTAGTGTAATACCCTCTTTTTCTACTTAAGGTATTATCCTAAAAAGCATAACTTGGTTTAAAGTCCCTAGGTGGTATTGTTTGATAGTTAGCATCTGGTTGTTTTACCCATGTGGAGACCCCCCACCCATTGTCCCCTTGGATAAAGCAATAAACAGGAAATAACTGCAAACTGAAATAACTGAACGGCAAATGTCTTAGCCTTGTTAGTAAGCATGATATATAGCGCTATCCCTCTAATGTCAGCTCATGGGGAAAAGGGTTGAATGCCGATTGCCAATATTAGTTATTGATAATAAGACTACTCAGAATATACATTGTTTATTTAATCGCCTTTCGAACACCAAGACACGCTTATACGACAATAAAAGACAGATACAGGGAACGAAAGTGTAAGTGTAAAACCGGAAATAAAAAACAAAAAACAAACAAAACGAACCGTGTATTTACAGATAAGCGAGCTGGAACAGATGGGTTTTAGTCTAGTTTTGAACAGGGGAGAGAGTTGATATTGCGGAGGTCGGGTTGGGAGTGAGTTCCAGAATTGGGGAGCAAGCGGCTACGAAGGCTCTGCCCCCCTGGTGATGAGTCGATCATGGGGGACAGTGAGTGGAGGGGGATGAAGATCTGAGGGAGGCGTGAGGGGACGCCAATGTTAGGTTCTACAAGATAAGTGTAGAGCAATGTTTGTGTCTTTGAAAAGTATGGAGAAGGATTTTAAATTGCGTCTGATTGACTGGAAGCCAGAGCTGCTGAAAATATAATATGAAATGAGGGGGTTGCTGCGTGATGACACGATTGCTGAGTTCTGCAGGATTGTGACGTATTGATGCTGGATGGATTTTTTGAGGGAGGCCAAAAAGGAGGGAGTTAAGTAGCAAGTCGAGGAGTGATAAGGCTGTGGATAAGGATGGATGCAGTGTGAGTTGTAAGGAACGGCCGAGGCGGCATGTTGCTTAGTTAGGAAGTATGCAGACCGGCAGATATTATTTATGTGTTGTACTGAAAGGAGAGAGAGGAATCGATGAGACCCCAGACTCTTGCCTGGGGAAGGGAGACCAGCGGCGTTGTCGATTGGTAGAGAAAACTATTTGATTTATCAAGTCAAGTTTCGAAGGGATAAAATAATTACAAGTGGGGTTATTTTTACAAGCGGTAAGTAATGAACCATGTCCTTGATGGCGACAGAAAAAAATTTCAGAGAAGGTTTTGATTATGTAATGGCGGTTTTGTCTTTCAATGGTGAGGGCTGTGAATCTGTGCGATCGTTTTTGAATATGTCCGTTAAGATAAATTGACTTGATTTTGAGCAGGGCCAAAACTGAGGTACAGAAGCGATTATTACCCAAGTTGAGTGTGCGTCTCAATGATGTGGTGCATAATCCTTCCTACTGGTCACGTCATTGGCCCCTTCCAACTGTCCACTGGCGAGAGCTCCCAAAAACATATCTTTGAAAAATTTCATTATGACACTGGGAATTAAATAATTATGAAATTACTCTTGCCAATACATTCGATGTTCTTTTGTGGCACTTCAGGATTCTTCATACTGACGCTTTTTTACTACCTAAATATAAGTAAGTGAAGCTTGGCCACGTCAACACAAGAAAGCAAAAGAAGATTCCAATGTTTTCTTTCCCCCCCTATGCCCACTGAACAATGCAAAAGCAGCAAACAAAACAAAGCGTAAGTTGTGTGAGCATTTCTGGGGCCTCATGGGTGAAAAGATGTGTGCAACTTTCTACCATAAATAATGGTGTAGCGGCCAAAATTTGCAAAGCACCTAACCCAGAAATTTCACCGGTATACTGGGCGCACGCCAAGGTCCTTCACACCTTTGCTTTATACATACATCAAGGGGCTTGAGATCACAGTGAATGGCCGCCGACACCTGACCGTTGCTTTCCTCCTAAATTATATTGTAAATTACTATTAATGCGCACCTGCGAAATCAACTCCTTCTTTGTCCCACTCACAACCGGGTTATCACGCTGCAGACGGGTAAAAACGTTTGGAGTTTTATCCATCCTCGATACTCAATAAAGTAAAAATTGCCCAGATGCACATTTTCCAATGCGTTTAATGCAATTGAAGCATGGCAGAAATGAAAAAAAAGTCATTCTAATGGTGATAAATCAGAACATGCGTCTCAGTGTCTCGTCCAAATGACGCACAATCGCATTTTAACTTACTGACGTAATCCATTTATTTTCTAAGTGCCCTCTATCTTGCAGCCGGCTCAAAGAAAAAACCAAACGCAAGTGGACTGTTTTTTAAACCGATATGCAGTTAGGTAATTGTCCAACTCCCGTCGCCCGCGTCGTTTAAATATCAAATGCACCTGCCGCCAATCTTTACTAAAACCACAATGGATCGAACTCCTGCCCACTTCAGTTCAAGTCAACTTTATTTCAATTCTACAATACGTTATCCAGACAGCTCAGACATACAATTGCAAATGTTTCTCTACCGACCCACGGTGCAATGCACTTGTCTTATCTTATGAATGAGTAGGCATATGATATTAAATACTGCTGTTTGTTGAGCCAGTAGCTTTAACTTAACACAATACGTAGCCTACAAGACATACACAACTTTCTAATTGCTACTTGCCTATGTGTTAGCCCGCTCCAAGTTCATCTGAAGGATCACATTGTTGCCACAGAACAGCCTGGTCTTCAACGCGGCGTTCAGCTGGGTGTAAAACTCATAGCATAGATGTTAACTTACAGGCTGTTTTGAAGTATAAACAATCCACTAACACTAATTAAGCCGTTGCCAAGGACGAAGACTGACAACATGGAGTTGGCTTGTTTCGATGCCTGCTCACAACTGGCTGCTACAAACGCAGTGTTTTCATCCTAAACGTTTACCATTGTCAGTAGTTACATTTGTAGCATATCCCTTTCCGTTATTGATCTGACTTCACCAGTCGATTTGATATGCTTTATTACAGAGATAAGGATACTTCTGAGGTGTTGAAGTGCACATGCTGATGCTTGTGGGATAGCTGTGGCAACAACTCATCCCAGCATTAACAGTCACGTTTGTAATATTCCACAACCCTGTGGAACAATTATTCCTTATCTGCATTGAACCGACATATCAGAACAGCGTTGATGTGTGTGCGTCCAGCACGAGGGAGGGGACGGTGAAGACGACCCACGCTCTGACTCATGAAAAAAAAACAAGCAGTAAAATAAAAGACCTTTATAACTCTGCCTACTGTTTTAATTTAATTAGGGTACACACATTGGCCTAACGAGATTACAATATAAGCCTGTGTATTACTATTAGGAGTAAAGCATAACGTTGCCAAGGATGTAATAAATTAAATAACATCAGGACGATCCACATCAGAGGAGAGAGGTTGCCGCTCCGTATCCGCTATGCGTCACCGCATAGATAATAATGAACTAGTAAACAGCGACTACATTAACAGAAACTATGTGCATAATTAAGGCAGGCAAGATTGGACCATATTTGGTGTGACACGGGATAACCCTGTTTAGCTTACACAGCCTACAAATCATCACGCGACCAATTACGCATCACATGATATTATGCACCACCAGACACGTGTTAGTTCCTGGGGAACACTACACTACCTACTTCTCACGCGGCACAGGACGTGGAATTGAAACTGCCGTCGTAGGTCTTAGCTGCTAAACACGTCCAGATGCCCATTACGGTGACATCGCACCAAAGTAATTCATTGAGACACTATTGCATTTTTCAGTGTTTCAATATTCTTGTTGCACAGTAAATTTCTCTATGGGAATACGGCAGATGACTGAAGTATTTTCATAAGTGGATTTGTCATTCCTTTCCCATCCTCACAGTAGTTAAGTAGCCTGCCCGCAACATTAATGGTTAATAGCTGCCGAGGGAACATTATCCATCATATGATCAAACCTTTCATATGGATTTGATTAATTATGTTTTTTCACAGAACAACGTCACAGTCTGAAGGGTTTTATATTGCGTCGCATCCTGAATGTGAAGCATCACTGACCAAGCATCCATATTTAACAAGAGTTGGGGGATGTGAATCCTTTTCATGGTTTGTAGGTCACGGCAATTCTACAGTTTTAGTTCTCTCCTCTCCAATTTACCAATGAAAACAAAACATGGGTATGTATCCCTATGGTATCATACGACAATAAAGAGACATTCAACATTTTTATAGAAAAATGTCTCAGAAAACAATGTTCCTGTCACTCTTTATCTGGAATCGCTCCACCGACCTGGTAATAGTACACCTTACTACAGTGTAAACATTACCATAAATAAGATCAGATCACCAGGATTGGATTTTTTTCTCAATTGCCTTGCTTATATTTATACATGCTATTATTCAAATTTGTTTCTATTAGTGGCAATAATGACATCATGCAAATAAGGTGAAAGATGAGAGACAAGATACCTCATACTGTGGGGAAAGACGTGACGGTACCTCTTGGCTGGTGGAAAATGGCACCTTGAAGAAAGAAAAAAACAATGCAGTGAAACAAGTTACACCAACTGGATTTAACATGATTTTCGCTTCATTAATGTCACATCACATCAAAAAGAGCAGTTCTACTGGCACGTACACAGTTTCATTCTATTGTGAGAAATGCTTATGGAATATATCATGTATCATTTCAGAATTCTAAAGCAGGATTAACTAGTAAATACGGCATGATTTTTGGGAAAGATCAGGATTCATTTTCAATCAAATAAGGGAAAGTAACAGTGAATCTCTCAATATAATTATTTAAATGTAAATTATGGAGGACTTGTACTTGTGTCGTAGACTTTTTACAGTATGAGTATTCTACTTTTACTTAAGGAAAGGACCTAATCCTTGCACCATTGAATACATGTAATGACCATATGGAAATAGCATGAATGACATCAGAAAACGTTGAAAGAGGTTGCTTTGCTCCACAGGATTACTTTTACATAGGTTTTTTAGACAATTTTTACATGTGATCGACCAACATTGTAACACAATTCAGGCTTATATAACACAAAATAAGGAAAGCATAATATGAATCCTTCAAAATAATATAAACAATTGAAATGGCCTCTTTCTCGTGACTTAATCAGAATGCATACCGTCTTAATACCCAAGCAGACTTAACTTAAATCTTGCAAACTTAATAATGAACGGTATTAACGAAATGTCATTATATTTCACAGTAGCTTTTCAAAAAATAGCTCCCGTTAATGCTTTACACAAAGAAGGTTAAAAGCAGGCAGTAATAGAAAATGTGTATTTTACGAGTAAACACATTGCCATCGTATTTCTCATTCTAATTACTTTTAATTTACATATGTTACTTTACAAGTACAACTGCAGGAAACAACAATGTGACATCTAGACAGATGAAGTAAGACAATTGCTTCAGGAAGGGAACTATTTTAACTACGTTTTCTAGGTTTTGAGAGAGACATAATTTGGGAAACTTTCCGCTCTTAACAGACGGTGAGTGAATCAAATTCCTGTATTTCATACATCACCAGCACATTAATAAACTTAAAGCTGTTAAACATGACAACAGGTAAACCACAGTGTTGTTAAGAAGAAAGAAAACGGAACTATTTTAGTGTAAAGAATTTGAGGGGGAATTGCTTATTCTAAACAGTAAGGTGAGCCACTCTCTTCCTGGCAGAACAGTTTCTGATCAGTTACCTTAATGCAGGTGAGTTTCAGGTATAAATCCACAACGGCTGCGATGCGTAACAGGGGTCTGTTCCTCTGGAGACTTTGTTTGGATCTCCAATGGCCAATTCCTTCCACTGCTTAGGGACTCCTTCTGTTTGCGTGTATGCTGTTTGATCTGATAATGAATCAAAGAGGGCAAAAAAAAGGAGTGGCCCTTAATATAGTTGAAGTTCAGGTTCAGTATAGTGCCACTCCCTCTAGATATGCTACCCACAGTGTTAGTCCAGGTTCCTCCTGCACCTGTCCTGTGGTGTGGGGATCATTTTTGTACAAACTGATTATGCTATGAGGGCTGCCACTGGCCAGGTCAACCGCACACTATTTGCACATGTCACCTGGGTTTTGTGTTTATACAAAACACGTTTTAAAATATTGTTTGGTTTCTTTGGCAGCTCATCAAGGTCAAGGTCAAAGTTTTTATTTATATAGCACTTTAACAAACAGTCACTACAAACCGCCCCAAGTGCTGTACAATTATATACACATAAGAAAAGGCATAACAAATATGCCAGAACAAACCATCTAAATTGAATATGCCAAAAACAACAAAATACAACAGATAAAAAGCTTTGCTCAATCATACAACCACAAAGTCACAGCTCAGCTCGTGTTAAAAGCAGGCAAAGAGATGAGTTTTTAAAAGGTTTAAAACTCTCAATAGAGGAAGCTGCTCTAATGTATCTGGGGAGAGAGTTTCCAGACTCGGACCTGCCACCGAGAAAGCTCTGTCCCCTCTGGTCTTCAGTTCTTGTTCTGGACAGTCTAAAAGCAACTGATCAGCGGACCTAATGGCTCTGACTGGAGTGTTGCAAACCAGCATATCGGATAAATATGATGGTGCCAGCCCATTCAGAGATTTAAAAACCAAACTAAGATCTTAAAATGGATTCTAAAAACCACAGGCACCAGTGAGAGACGACAGTACAGGGTGATGTGGTCATAGCGCCTTTTTCCTTCAGCAGCGTGCAGCCGCATTCTGGCCTAACTGTAATCGGTGAACTGAAGACGTCTCAAGGCCATAGTACAGTGAGTACAGTAGTCCAGGGCGATTTGTAATCAAGGCTGCACAACTGTTTTCCAGTTGACTATGGGGCAGTAAGGCTTGACCCTCCCCAAGAAGTCTGAGCTGAAACTTGTTTTTTACCACTGAACTGATTTTTGTTATCGAGTTTAAAAGAACTGTCAATAAAAACACAGAGTTTTTCAAGTGGGCAGCATTTGAGAACATAGGACCAAGAGCATTGTTAAAACCGAGACATCGGGCTTCCCAAAAATTACAACTTCAGTTTTTTTATCATTTAAGTTCAAAAATTCAATGACTCCAGTTTTTATACATGTAGGCATTTTACTCAGAGCTTCAACTGAGTTTGTTTTAGAATTCAGAGTAGGTAAATCTGGACATCATCTGCAAAGCAGTGAAAGGATATTTGTTTATTTTAGGAAGAATTGATCCGCGTGGCATCATATACCGCAGAACCAAGACTGGCCTAAATTGAGCCTTGAAGGCACCCCGCTGTTCATCGGGGCTTTATTTTAGTAAAAGGCCCAGTTTACAGAAAAAGACCTGTCTGTCAGATATGACTGAACCACTTCAGAGCTGTGCCCTTTATATGCCAGCACAGACTCGAGTCTACCTAGCTCATGCTGGTAGCTCCTGGTAGAGCGCGAGCATCCATAGAAAGAGCTTAGTCCTCAACTCAGCGTCTGCAGGTTCATTTGCCAGTGACCCTTTGCTACATGTCATTCCCCCTCTCTTTGCCCTTTTCAATTTTAAGCTGTACGTCGAAAATGAAGCCTAAAATGCCCCAAAAAATAGTCTGTGTGTGTGCGTGTGTGTTTCCTCCTATATGACGATTGTATTCTCACTAGTTAGATGGTATTTAAAGAATTGGTGCTCCACACTACACTTTTAACAAATGTTAGTTTGATATTTTTCAACTATCTACCACTTTGATTGTAACATGTCGAAACCTAAATAATTACAAAATGATTTAAAATTTTTTAATTGGCACTTTAAACCTTTAATATCTAACTGATATGTTTGCAGATATCCATAATCTAACTATTGCTTGTCAAAAAGAACAAACGTCATTCTTACAGTACATTTGCCAAACATTCCACGATACCTATCTTGTAATGTTTGACTTGTCCAAAATACATTCTGACAGTAACATGTCAACGTCAAGACATTTATAGATGATGCAGGTGCAGGTACAGTCAATTTCTTTGTTATGACGTACTTTTGGTTTATAAAATTCAGTCATTACATAAACTACTAGCCTGGACTCAGTAGCCACATTTCATTGTACAGAGTCTAGCCCCCACTGACAGTGTAATGTCCTTGATTTAAAATATTGGAGGTGGTACTAACTGCATCCCATCATGCTCATGCACACGCATTCATTCTCCCTTGACGGGGAACGGCTTAGAAACCGTTTTGGGCTTTAGCAGAAGGGGGAGGGACTGATACGTTGTGATGTTTGAACTTTGGCTCACCCTGGATCTCGCATCCCTACACACCTTTCATTATTCAACTGTAAAGATGACAAGTTTGTTTTTCCTGTATTGGTGTTGAGCGCTAGTGTTTTTCTCTCAGTTTGTTTCTGAGTGAGAGTGTGTGTTATCTATGATGCTTGGCTACACCGAATCCTGTTTGAGATGATGTTGTTACGACGTGAGGGGAAACTTTGGGGCGAAAAAAAAAAAAGTTTCAGGATGTTTCAGTCTTCGTTTCGTCATGTGCCCTGTGAAGGGGCGGAGGTTTTTAGAGACACAGGTAATCGCGCTCCCTCTCTCTCTCTCTCTCTCTCGGCTCGCAGTTCAGGAAGGTAGCGGAGTTGTATGCGAGCGCTTGCAGCCAAACATTTCAGATGTTAAGATGAGCTCAATCTTGCGGCAGAGTAACGGTCAAACGACATTAAAATCATGCTGAATGAAATCTAAAGACTTGTAGACTTTCTGCAAGTGCAGTATTGCTGTCATCGTTTTTTCCCACATTCATTTAAAGTAACGGGCATTTATTTCTAAACTTTGTTTTCTTGCTTAGTTGGGTTTGTTTTGTTCTTTGAAACTATATCATTATTGAAGGGTAAGTGCAATATTGCTGACGGGCGCGGCTCAATCTTAGGGCTGGTTAGAGGCTCAACGATAGCTTTAGAGACCCCTTATTGCTTACAAGTGTGGTTGGAGGTGTTGCCTTTTATTAATTCCCTGCGTGTGATTAATGTGGAGGTTTTTAAGTGTGCAGTGGTATTTTGTTATATTGTGCTCTTTTAATGTGTGTATTGGGTCCTAACGCTATTTATAGCCTCCTAAATTTTCCCAGTGAAATTTTGCTATTTACTATCAAGTGGATTGCTCGGTGCCATTGCACTTAATTTCTCCTCTTTGTTTAAAGTCGCTACTGGTCCACGCTGGCGTTGTTCGCTGTTTTTTACTAGTGTTTTTTAATCTATGCAAACTGTAGATAAATTCATTTATAATTCATACGTGGGCCTCCCGCTCCGTTTGTTCTGGAAACTTACCTGTTTTCAGTCACTACTTAGGAAAACAGTTTAATCCAAACACAAACAATCAGTGGACCTCAGCAGACATTGGAGCTCTTACTTTTCTGAATCTGCCCCTCGTGTGCCAAGTATCTTGACCGGTCATTCTATCTTAGCTGAAAAAGGACATCTGTCTCTTGGATGGGCTATTGTCCCTCGACCTGGGACCTTGCATGATAAACACAGCCTAGGCAACTGTTTCTGTCAGGCTCCCCGTTCATCTATTCTTAAAGAAATGGTGTGCGTCTAGATAAACCCAGTTGTCTCCCATCAAAGGAGAACACACCTACGACATAACAGAATTCATATACTCCTGAGAGGCATGGAGATCTTATTAAATAATTAATACGAAAATCATTGGTTAAATGTAATTTCTCCATTACAGGGCCTACCTTTTAGGTTAGTTTAGGCTTCTACAAAATGTTGTGTGTAAAATGTTTTGTGATGCAGATTCAGCTGGGCGGCTGCCCGAGAAGATTGACCTGTTCTCCCTTTTTGCCTTGGTTCCTCCAAATTCATCCATTTTATGGTATGCCCATCTTACAACGGGCCACTGGTTTTTATCCCAAAAGAAATTATAACATAAGAACCTTAGCCTGGTTCACACAGGTACACAATCCAACTTTATTTTAGCAAACAAAACACATGGTGTTTGTTAGAAGTCACAGTGGAAACCTGAATTAAAATGGGATCGATGTAAACCGAGCCTCGGTATCCCTGCTCTGCCTTTGAAAATGAAACCTCAGTGGGCCAATCCTCTGTTCTATTTTTTGCAACCATGACCCGCACTTTCCGAAGACTGACTGACTGTCTGCCTGCCTGCCTGCCTGTCTATTCTAACTCATAGTTTTTGAAAATTGATTATATATTTAATTTAGGTTATTCATTCAATTTAAAGCTGGCTTTCAGTTTTATAAATCAACTTTTACAAAAACTTTCATACATGTTTTGTATTATTCAACCATTTAGAATTCATATAATAGACCATTTCCATTTGGCATATTTCCTACAGCTTCTCCTTCTTATTACACACTGAAGCCAGCAATTCGTAAGTGACAGCTTTTCAGGAACCTTAATAGTCCCATATTCTTTCATGCATTTTGGTGTTATTTCACATTTCATTGAAGTGTATAGTAATTTAAACCATTTCCACTTTTCCAACTATCTCAATGCTTCCCCATTTCTATTTCCCGTGATCAGCTTTTCTTTTTGCATTCTTATTTGCATCGCGTTTATGTATTTGGTTGTGTTGTGTGTATTTGCACCGGTTGTTAATGCTGCGCATATGTTTTCAAATTAAGGAAGTTTTTTCTTAATTTGCTTGTGTTTTGTCTATTAGCATGTGTGTTTCAGTAGTTGCAGGGCTGTTGGCCCCTGTCGGCCACCGTATTATTCATGAAGCCAGCAATCAATTTAGCTTTAGCAATTGAGCTTTTCAGCTTCATAAGCATTTTCTGCAGTGTAAGCATTTTCCAGTTTTAATATTAGCACTCATTATGTACAAATAAGCATTTCAAGACTAAAGGGGACCTTTAGCCGCAACCTATTTTAACCCTTGTATGGTATTCAGGTCAAATTGACCCATTTCAAATTTTTTACAAAAAAAAATGGTACAAACATACTTTTTTTCTACCTGAATATCAATGGCCTACCTTATTTCTGTGATAAACATGTATTCCTGACTCAATTCAGAACATTATCTTCTGGATGACCACAATTTGACCCGAGGGATACCAGAGGTGTCTTGAAAGTAAGACAACAAGGGTTAAACAGACTATACCCCCAATTGTTGCTGGATCTGTTTGACGATATCTTACTTTGCATTGGAGTGCTGACTCTCACCTGTCTTCAGGTGTACGACTCTAAAATGTAGAAAGATGACCCACCCAAAAAGATATAAGCACAAGCATTTGCACTATGTATATCTGCAATGATAGCCATCATCTCGCATCAGAGTTGTAACTAAACCAAAGAGACAAGGTAATAACTTGCTTGTTTTAAAATATGTGCCCATTTGATGATGCTCACACCGCCTTATGTTGTTTGCCTTGTCCGACGAGGATATTTGCTGGAAAACCATTTTTCAATTTGTTTTCTAAACTGCAGTTTCTAAACACGGTTGCGTGTTATTTATCGAATGTATGAAATAACGGTATTTCAATTCACTCTCTCTAATTTGGCAGCTTCACAGAAAACAGGAGTGGCTGCAAGCAAGCAATTGACTTTAGTGACTAGAGAGAGAGAGAGAGATGCACGGCAAGCTAAAGCAACAACTTTACTGTTACTGTCATTTGCTGATATCAACTTGTAACACAAGACACATATTACCTGATTGATGTGCCTGCGTTCCATGTATGCGCTGTGATTGCAATTTTTCCTTCTCTTTTTCTGACCATTGTTCCGCTTTATCTCTCAATAGATTGTCAAACACACATAAAACTAGAGGGATGCATGCCCTTACGCAATTTGCGCTGTCTTGCGTCTCTTACTCACAGGCTGTGCATTATCAAGCCTGAAGTTACATTTCCCCTCAGCTCTTACAGCATAGGCAAGGAGTAGCCCTATGGCAAGCTATTTTAACATTGATAGCTATAGAATGGATAATGCAGATACCAACATTCTTCCTATCCACAATTGTGATTGAACATTGCCAACTTTGGATTTTCTTGGTAGAGTGTTTGATTGAATTTTCATAGGCTTGTCCACATGTCCGCGCGATCTTTCTGTCCACGCCGCGCTCCACTTTATTTCTATGTTGTGGAATAATGTTAATTAAACAGATGATGTGATGATGTGATGTCACATGAGCATCTGCAGACATGTTATAGTTAATACTTCTGATAGCAGGTAGTTTTGTATTCTGAATTCTGAGGACTTTTTTAGAAATTAAATAAATGCATAAATACCTCATAAGACATCTGACCATGAAATGTGCATTTCAACATGCAGCTTAAAGCAAGTTGAAATACATCTTAAAACCAATATCAGCAGTAGTTGCACAGCCGTATTCATAGCCTTCATGTAATTTTTCTCATATAGGCCACACTGTGTATTTTTTTATATTATTATTAAGTATGTGTGTCGCTCCAGGTGGACGAGTTTAAGACTAATTTGCCAGGGAAAAGGAGGAAGGGAGAGGAACAGATGGGGGGCTGGGCCTCACAGCCTGGCCATGGAAGTACATGGCTGTGATGGGTTCCTGGCCCCACTGGGCAGTCCAATCACCTCCAACCTACCCCCCAAGCTACCCCTGCCACAACCCCCCCAGCTACACCATCCCACCATATTCTCTGCACCCACCCTCCCACCTGCACCACCCTGCCACGTTATACGGCAGCTGACCCTGGCCAAGAGGGCCAGTCCAATTCAAAATGTATACTTTAGTGTGAGTCGGAAGGAAGGAGTCATTTTAGTTACCATGTTATATGTGTTCATGTTTGTTTGTACAGTATACACATATAATATGATCTCTTTTTATTTTTATATTGTTGTTTATCTCTCTTAATAAGATCTCTTGTTTGAAGTATTTAAGTGTATTTTGTTCAACAGTTCAATCTTTTTGTAAAGAATAATTGTTTTAATGGTGTGCTTACTATCGTTCCTATCAGTCTTTATTATCTGCTATGCTGGCAGTCACATTGCAAGCTGATAGATAGATAGATAGATAGATAGATAGATAGATAGATATAGATAGATAGATAGATGGAGATGGAAGTGGAGACATGGAAAACGCGGAGTGGACTTCCGCTTTCTCCGCATCTTCCCAAGTAAGATCTCTCAGAAATAAAATAGACCTTCCAATACCCAGTCACTGTCAAACAAACCAGCTTAATTTTTGAACATATTCTTGAAAAACAATAGATATGATGTGCCTCACTGAAACCTGGCACAAACCAGAGTCATCTGGCACTAAATGAAGCCTGCCCCCAGGATACACATACCTGGAGAAGCCAGAACCCCGGCCGTGGTGGAGGTCTTGCTGTCATTCATCGCAAGACCAATTTACAACCCCCCCTCCACTGCCAGAAGCTGACCACATTTAGTGTCTTTCATTCAAATATAGATCTCATGAAGAAGTATAACAATACTCCCATCTATCGCCCCCCGAACCACACCCTGGTTTTATCCCTGAGCTGCAAATCTACTCACATCACTCTGTGCAATAACCCTAATATACTCATTATGGGAGTATTTCAACCTCCATGTTGACTCCCCCACCAACCGTCCTGCTGTAGAGTTTCTTGAACTCCTGGACTGCTTACATCTCACACAACATGTCACAGTACCCACACATATAAAACCACACTCTGGATCTAGTAATAACAGACAATGCCCCATCACCCCATGAGAGTCTATGACTTGGGCGTGTCTGACCATAGTGTTTCCCTGAAAATGCCCCTAGCAAGTCCATACTATAAAACAAACGTCAAATCCACTTCGAAATTTAAAAGCAATGACACCCTCCCTTTAACCAAGACATACAGCAATTCCACTAGTCACACAGTTCCCATCAGTTAATGGCTCTGTTGCTACTATAATTCCAGTCTTTACAATATCCTTGAGTTACATGCACCAATCAAAATAAAACAGTTACCTTCTCCAGTCAGCCCTTTGGTACACACAGAGCTCCGTAGGCTGAAAACAACTGGTCTGCCCTGGAACGGAAATTCATCTCCAGTGGTTTACATGTATATAAACGCCTACCGTGAACACCAAAACCATACTCTAAATTACTCACCACAGCCGTCTCATATCTTTCACAAAAAATCTCAAACTGCACTGGTAATTCTAATTGTTTGCATCAATACCTCTCTCTCAAAGCTCCTACATGACCTGCTACACCCAGTATAGTGCAGTGCAATAGGTTCATGGACTTTTTTCACCAACAGGTGGCTTCAATCCGGTCAAACCTCTCTGCCACTGTTTCACCCTCCTCCAAAATTAGTCTCACAAACCCCGCTCAACACATTTTCCGTTTTCTCAGGGACTTCAAAGACAGAAGTGGAGACATCATAAAGTGTATGAGAACCTCCACATGCCACTGGACCCTCTCCCCACATATTAAAATCCAATATCACAGCCATCAGTCCACTGATCACAGAAATCCTCAATCAGTCGCTCAAATCCGGTCAGGTTCCTCCAGCTCTCAAAACTGCAGTCATCCGCCCCCATCTGAAAAAGCCGTCACTCGACCCTGACATCCTGGCTCACTACAGACCCATTTCAAACCTGCCGTTTTTGTCTAAAATCCTGGAAAAGTTGTTGTAGCCCAACTACACATCACCTTCATATCCAACATATATGAAAATTTCAGTCCGGTTTTCGAGCAGCCACAGCACTGAGACAGCCCTGGTAGCGTCATGAATGACCTCACATATACTGCTGACCAAGGCTCACCATCTCTCCTCCTACTGACCTGTCGGCCGCTTTGACACCGGGGATCACAACATCTTGCTCCACCGTCTCCAGTCTGTGGTAGGACTCTCTGGGCCTACACTAAGTTTGTTTCCAGTCCTACCTCACAGCAGGACGGAGCATGTGGCTTTAGGTCAGTTCCAATCATCCCCCCACACAGTCAGTTGTGTGAGTGCCCAAGGTCCGTCCTCGCCCCAACCCTTTTCACCATCATTTACTACCCCTTGGCCACATCATCATAAACACAAAGTTTCATTCCCCTGTTTGCAGACGACTCTCAACTATACATAAAAATGGACTCCACACCCCCCTCAGTCTTACCGTCTGCCTTCAGGTTTGCCTGGAGGAGATAAGGGCATGATGTGTCTGACAACTTCCTTCAATTAAATAGTAGCAAAACCGAAGCCATCCTGATCGGTACCCCACGCCAAACCCAGTCCTCCTCCCTCAGCATTATTCCATTTTTGGTCTCCATTGCCCTGTCTACCTCTGTCACAAACCTTGGAGTCAGACTAGACTCAAATCTTACATTTTACACCCACATCCGCCACCTTTGTAAGGTCTCCTTCCTTCACCTCAAAACATGCCAAACTCCGCCCCTCCCTCTCCCAACCAGATGCTGAGAAGTTGATCCTCTTTTGTCTCCTCCAGGTTGGACTACTGTATGCCCTTCTCGTTGGACCCCTGGCAGGAGCCTGCAAAACTCCACCATATTCAAAATTGCGCTGCCCGGTCCTGACGAGGAGGCGCAAATAGATCAAATCACCCCGTCCTGAAATCCATCCACTGGCTGCCCTTAAACAAAGAATTCAATTCAAAATCTGTCTACTTACCCACCAGTGCATTCATGGAACGGCCCTACCTACCTCAGTGAACTCCTCACCCACCACACACCACCTCACGAAACCTCCGCTCCTCCATCTCCACCTATCGCCTGCTCCAACCTAGGACTAACTGTCCACATGGGAGACAGGGCTTCAGGCAGTCGCCCCTCGGTTCTGGAACGCCCTCCCAGAGTCCCTGAGGGCCCCCACAAACTGTGGAGATTTTAAGAAGGCCTAAAACACTATTATTTCAAAAGGCCTTTTAAACAGTCACTGTTTTAATTTTAGTTCTATGGTGTTTTATTATTGCTTGTAATTGTTATCGTACTCTGGAAACTGTTTTTTTACACTCCTATTAACTGTAGCCCTTTGATTTCCTTGTGAAATGTAAAGGGCATTATAAAAATGTATTTTATTATATTAGTTAGATAGTAAGATAGATAATCGATA
>NC_045733.1:28350906-28353302 GCF_008692095.1 Etheostoma spectabile | reverse complement strand
AGATAGATAGATAGATAGATAGATAGATAGATAGATAGATAGATAGATAGATTGATTGTAACTTTACAAGTACATGTTTATGTTGTTTGGATGAATCCTGTTGATACCCACATGAAAAAGAGAAACTTCCGAGGTAAAAGTAATAACTAAACAAAAAAAAAATAATAATAACATGAGTGACTGTATATGCACAGAATGAAGAGTTTAATGAGAAGGGTGGGTTAGAACAGGTGAGTTGTCGCAAAGTGTCAGGGGCGGTGTGTAGTAGTGTAACATCCCTGTGAAGTGTTTGGGTGAATCACATATCTACGCTTTACACTTCTGGAACATATACCTTTTTCAGAGCAATGTATGTATAATGCTTGTGCTTCTTTGGAACAATGCTTGTATAGGTCAATGTGGGTGGCTCTTAAAAGAACAGTTGTGTTAAGCAGCTGCTGGATCAGTTTACGACTGGACCTGGAGGCGAAGTTGCCCCTCCCTCTCAAGGCCTCCCGTGTGGCATTGTTAACAGACAATTCTGGAAACTCCCCGGAGACCACTACCATCACCAGGCCTACGGTAACTACATGCACTCTGCCTTCTCCTCAGGGTTATGTCGTGATGTCACGATCATGATGATTGTCAAGGTAGTTGTGGAGAAGGCAAGTGGCTCTGACACACGTTTCAGCAGTAGTACAAAAGAGGACAATACTTCCCGGTCCAAACAAAAGCTTTTTCAACTGTGCAAGATCGCTCTCCTTTTGGCAATGAGTACTGCTGGGTGTAAGTGAAGAATTTCAACTTTGACGCTGGTAAAAAAAAATCCCCTGCGCTCAACCACGGCATATGACCGTCTGACGAATCTGCCTGTTCTCAGTGTTGAGAAACAAAGCGCAACAGCACTAGAATCGGATAGGTTTGTGAAAAGTTTTTCTGCAAGCTTTTCTAAAAGAAAAGATGGGTGATCATGGTTCATTTGTGGATTGTAATTATAAGTTTTTAATCATAATATGTATAATTGATTTCAAAGTACTTTTGCTAGTTCATAAATTAGTCAATGGTTCAGGACCAAAACACATTTCTGATCTGCTACTACACTATGACCCCCCCCCCCCCAGACCTCTCAGTCTCTGGGACAGGTCTGCGTCTGTCCCCAGAGTCGAAACTAAACAGGGGGAAGCAGCGTTCAGTTTCATTCTCCTCATATCTGGAATAAACTCCCAGAAACCTGCAGATCCGCTGCTACTCTCAGTTCTTTTAAATCAAGGCTGAAGACCTTTCTTTTTGATGCTGCCTTTCTTTAAATGACTGCTCATTTCTTTAAATTTCTTATGCTGCACTGTAACTTTTATTCTTCAGTTTTATGTGTCTTAATGTTTTTTTAAACTGTTTGTTCATGTGTTTTCTTTAATGTTTAATTTCTCATGATGAATCTTAATGTTTTTATTTTTTAACTGTTTATTCTTGTGTTTCATCTGTTTTGTTGTTGTTGTTTTTTAAACTGATTTTGTGTAAAGCACTTGGAATTGCCCTGTTGCTGAAATGTGCTATACAAACAAAGCTGCCTTGCCTATGAACCTGAGTGTTGTCTGCTCTTTTATACTTGTAGTCCACTGCGTCTTGGACACAATTATTGTACTTTTTATTTTATATTTTCATTTTGCTTTTTATACTTTTCCATTTTAAAAGACGCACAGTTTTGTTTGAACACTGGGCTCATTCCTGTTGTGAATTAAAAACGCTTGTAGTGTGTAAGGGCACAATTAAACAATAAATAATGAAGTATTTTTGTATTTCTTTTGTTAAAGCCATTCACATAAAGGGATTCCCACGTACCATCTACCCATGCCAAGACCTCCACCCCACGTAAAATTGTCTAGATTCGCCACTGGTCGTATGTGACGCTGCACAACTGTCCGTATTTTATGAGATTGGAGTGAAAACGGGTTGCAATGTTAAACTTCCCAACCGCACTCCTGCTCTCCCTCTGACAGATCAGATAGAGCCTGGCACAACAACATACCTGGCTACGTCTTTGTCAACCCTTTTCTTTACTGGGTCAAGGTGCATAGCATTGGCAACAGCAACACAGGATATCAAACTTGTTTCGACCCCTTTGAACCTGTAATTTCAGGTCAGAAGGGTTTGTAACTTAAAGCACTAAAACATATTTTTTTTCAACAAAGGCAAAAAGAAAGGTTCATTCTGCTATTTATTTCTTAGGTAAGCATCCAATGCAAGAAAAAGAAAAAAAATCTTGCACTGAGTAATTGAAATATCTCGTTCTCCTAGCCACTCTAGTTAGTACGAAGTGTGTCATAATGTTTTGGTGCCCATATGAGGCGGGCGACTTGTATGTCCTTGTTGGAAACCTGGTCCCAGCAGTACTCGGGGGAGAGCAGCCTGGTTGGTTT
>NC_045733.1:28350776-28350896 GCF_008692095.1 Etheostoma spectabile | reverse complement strand
AAGTACTTGTTTAGATGACTCTCATCATGCCACAGAGCCTCCACATTATTTAGTTTGTCCTCCATGATGCTCAGAAAGCAGTGATCTGCCAAACTCTTCACATGTTCCCACAGGCCTCCA
>NC_045733.1:28348911-28350766 GCF_008692095.1 Etheostoma spectabile | reverse complement strand
ATTTGGGGTTTCTGTCATAGGTGAAGCTTTCCTTTGGAGCTTTGTAAAAGCCGGCGTGTATCTGAGCTACAGAATCCCCCAGAGCCTCTGAGCCGAATCTCCTGATCCACATCTAAGCAGAAGACGTAATTGCAGTGGTGACGAATCTCTGATTCATGGTTTCTGATATCGTTTTCATGCGCATAAGAGATGTCCTGCCACCTGGAGGTACTTTTCCACCTGGATAACCTTCAGGCTTCGCTGAGGACCAAGCTCCAGGTTTGGTACCCTGTCTGGTTCATCCGTGAACACGTAATATCTCACTTTTAATCCCAACATGAAATGTTGTTCTGCAGAGGTAAGGAAAGTCTTCAGGTAGGCATCCAGGTACCTTAGGTAGAGAAGGAGAGAGAAAAAACAACTGCTGTTGCTCATAACTCATGATGAGGGAAAAAACACAACGTAACAACATAACACAACATTTAGCCTGTTTTAACACTGGCGGCATTACTTTGAGTTCAAAGCCAAGCTCAGTTGTCCCCATTACTCTAACCCTGCAGGTCTGCTGTCATGTGCGGTACGTCTGCACATGAGGAAAATATGCGATAATGTTGTTGAATATCTCAATAACATTATATTTCTTGTTATAAATAAACAGATTACTGAAAACAGAGTCAGTTCTACTTTCAATACAATAGATTGCTTGTTGAATTAAAAACAGAGTAAAGGAAGGCATGTCCAACGTTCCTTTAGTGAACAAATTGAATTGAATATAAAAGTCACCACAGTTACATTTTAAGGTACTGTTTTCTACTATTATTATTTTTTTCAACTTGCACAGACTATCTCGGAGTGCCTTTCCCAATGCGTGCAGTATATTGCACCGGTTGATATCTCAATGACCCCCAACAACAAGATCTTGTGCAGCCCTGATGTGCGGTACGTTTACATGATGGCTTTGCCTTTTACAGCTGTTCACCAACATGGTTAGAAAGTCGTTGAACGCTTTGCTGTGAAAAGTAGGGAAAAAGAGGGATGTCATATGGACCGGTGGAGCCATATGAACACAGCTGAAGTAAGACTGAAGTAAAAAGTAAGAAAATAAGCACACCTCCTCTTCTACCATCCTACACTATAAACACAATCTGTAATTTTACATACTTTTTCTGGTTAACTTCACAGATTTTTTCTGGTTTTTTTTAAATACAGAAAAACACCAATAAATTACAAAAATAAACTGTGAATTTAAATGTCTAATGTAAAATATAATTAAAAACGTGTATCTGTGAATAAGCATAGCATTATCATTATTTTACAGAAAATTTGTGTTTTTTCAAATAAAGTACTTTTAAAATACCTTTAAAATGTCTTGTATTTTCACAAATATTATATTTTTATTTATAAGATAAAACTGTTACATTTAAGTGTAATACTGTAAAAACACTGCTAAAAGTAGATACAATTAGTGGCAATTGACAGCAACAAAAAGTAAATTTTCTGTCATTTTACATAGAATACTTGTGAATTGACAAATACCTCGTAAAAATTATGGAAACATTCATTATTTTGAAAACAAAAACCTTGGAAAATTGCCTTTTTAGTCCGTGTAAAAATGTCTTCTTTTCTAGGAAAGAATATTCAGTGTCTTTAAATTGGGATTATTGTAAATGTTATTCTCTCCTTACACTTCAGCACAGTTTTAAATTCAGATGTAACCAAACTAATTGTGTCTCGTTCAGACAGGATTCAGGGAAGACGTCTTGACACACCCAGGTTTTTTTTCTTCTTTTTTTCAAATAATACCAAATCTTTTAGCAAAGTGCTACCAGATTCAGACTGAACTGCTGGTGTTTAAGCGCTGGTATTCTCACAGTGA
>NC_045733.1:28341813-28348901 GCF_008692095.1 Etheostoma spectabile | reverse complement strand
AAACAAACCTTCCCACAGCAAACACAGTGAGGGCCACAGACGACTTATTTTGGATGTGCATTTGGTCGTAAAGTTTGGGGTCAAACATCCCCTCCCAGATGATGGGAGCGTTCCAAGATGTCCGTGTTTCAACCCCGTGTCTGGCCCTGAAACGGAAGATGACAACAAAGGAAGAGGAGATTTACATTGTTTTTACAATTATGAGAAAGCAAGTAATGAAACATTAACATTAAATTAGATCTCACGCCTTACACTTTTTTGTTTAAATGGTCTCTCCCCAGAGTATTTGTCTGAAATTATAACTTTGCGGGAGCACAACCGGTCATTGCGGTCTTCAAATCAGCTGGTTTTAGAAGTCCAAGGTCCAGGTATAAACAATGGGGTGATCAGGCTTTTGCAGTTGCTGCCCCGATACTCTGGAACAAGTTACCCCCCCCCCCATTATTCCCACTGTTACAGATGTCACTCTTTTTAGGTCCACACTCAAAACATATCTGTTCAGTCTGGCTTTTAACACGTAGCAGTGGTGTGACAGTTTCATTATTTTGTTTCTTTGTAACCTTTTCAGATTTTACTGTTTATGTTGACTCTTTCTATTGGATGATGTGATTTTACTCATTCTGATGTTAAGCACTTTGGACACCTGCTGGTTGCTGTAAAGTGCTACATGAATACATTTTGATTTGATTTGATTTGATTGATTGCAAAAGGAATTTGCAGAAGCTGTGCCATACTTGCCTTATCAAACATACATGTATTCTTGTAGGTTCCACCATCCATAATAATAATGAAACTAACATAATTTCCGTACGATTTAATGCTGACGTTTGATTTGAAATTATTCCCTGAAAAAGACCTTTTAATACTGAAGGGGTTTAAGATTATCTAATCTTGCCATTTCTTGCCGAGGTAGTCTTTGTTCAGGAGACCTGTAGACCTGCATTCCAATAACAATCTTGCAAATAGTCAAATTCTGAAATAATGACTACATCAATACAATACAAGTCTTTTAACTGGAACTAAAAAGCACGCTCATATAAGTCCAATTCTCGCCTCATTGCACTGGCTTCCTGTACGTTTTTAGGATTGATTTTAGATTTTTATTGTTTTGTTTTTAAGCTGTGAATGGACTGGCCCCAACATATATCTACGACCTCATCCAGATTTATAGGCCGGCGCGATCACTGAGGTCAGAGAGCCAGCTCCAGCTTGTGGTCCCAAGACGAGACTTAAAACTCGGGGGACGGGCCTTTTCTGTGGCTGGACACCTAAACTCTGGAACGCTCTGCCCTTCCATGTCCGAACAGCCCCAACGTTGAGTGTTTATCTCGTCTTAAGACACATTTTTATTCTTTGGCTTTAACTCCGATGTGGGTTGTGTGGTCCTCTGATGCTCTTACTTTTTTATTGTATTTAGTATTTAGTATTTTTATCTATTTTTTTGACTTTTAAACCATGCTCTTATTTAGTTTTACCATTTTTACATTAATTGTTTTGTATTGTTTGAGTTTTCTGTGCAGCACTTTGGAACTTTGTGTTTGTAAAATGTGCTATACAAATAAAGTGGATTGGATTGGATTGAAATTCCATAGAGTTTTGTAATTTTTAAGCCCCCACAAATTATAATTTAAGATATTACAAGACTGTAAGAGAAAAGTTAAGCAGAAGAGCAAGCAAGAAGGTCGGCAGGTTAACAACCTGTACATAAGATATTACAACTGATAAGGGTGTCACAAAATAAATTATGTAATCAAAATGTGCCAACGTGATCGTAATATTTTACTTTTAATGTTAAAACCAAATTGTTTTGAGATAACTGCAGTTATGATTTGACCCTACAATTAAATTGTATAGACCAGGATGGAGGTTAGATATCTGTAATTGAATTCTCACTAATCAAGAAGAACATTTCAGATATGCACAGTAAAATTCTTTATATTCACACATCATTTTCCTGGGACAAATGTATTGGGCTTTTAATTTCAGATCCAGTGTCAGATTTCTTACCCAAAGTTGAGTGGGTCGTCTAAATCGATGCTCGGTCCTTCCGCGCTGGCCACCGGCAGGTTGTCCACAAGGACGATGTTCGTCAAATATCTTATAATGTAAAATGACTATTATCAGACTAAAGAATAAAATAGTTTTAACGTGCCAATACATAAGAAAATCCCATGAGCTCTCGTAGGTCTTCAAGCACAATATAAGGACTTTGTTCACTCACTTTAAATATAAGGAAGTGACGCTGACAACGAGCAACACAAGACAGCAGAAGATTCCAATACTTTTCTCCCTCAGCAAACTGAAACGATGCAAAAGCAAGCAAACAAAAACAAGAGCATTAAGGTGTGTGAGCAATTAAAGTTAAAATTACTGTAACTGAAAGACATTCGCCTAAAAACTTCACTTGTAGATAAAACATTCCATGTTTCGTAGGAGGACAATACAACAGTTTTTACTTATCTCCTCATCCAAAATAAAACGGTGGGGAGACCTGGTGGTATCATACCGGTAGATAAAGATCATTCACAACTTAAATAAATAAAAACAAATTGCTGCATGTCCAGAAACAATGTCCCCGCTCACTCTGGATAGTCCACAGACCTTGTAACTGTACATCTTACCATAGGGAAACAAATATATAAGATCAGATCACTATTTGGGGATCTGATCTTTAATTTAAACGTTTTTTTTCTCAGTTTCTAAGCCTATATTTACACATACAGTATTCAATATGTGTCCATTGTAAAGCCCTAGAAGATGAGAGACGTAAATACCTCATAGTTGTGGTGAAACTGCTGCCTTTTTTTACAGAGCAAACAAACTCACAGGAGGTGAAGGTATCTCCTGGCTGGTAAATAAAAGGGCACATTTTATTTACACAGCAGCGAAACTCATTGTCACAACATTGTTTAGGTCAATGCCACAAGAAACTTGTTATTCAACTTTTTAAAACACACAAAGTGGATCACCTCCTCCTTCTTCTAGTCACAAAATCATTGATCATCACTCGTTCTTATCCCTGTCATGTATGTTCTGTCGTCACTGACAGGTAGTTAAATACGTTTGCATGAATGAAATGTTTGCATCTATTAAATGTGCCACATCACATTGTGACAATGTGAGCAAAAATCAGTGTACATGGACCCAATTCATTCCATTGTGAAAACTTTGACCACTAAATCATGCAAACATTTCAGAGTTATAAAAATCACATTAAACATTAAGCACATTAAGCACATTTAGTAGTAAATAGGGTTTGATTTAGAACACTTTCCATCTTGTTCAATGGGTAACAGGCAGGTGAGTGGATGTGCCATTTGTGACAATGATGTAAAAAAGTTGTGTTGTTAAAGGAAAAAACACAAAAGGAGCTGTTTTATATAAAGTATTTGAGGTAGAGAAATGCAACTTATTCTAAATAGTCAAGGTGTGCCACTCTTTTCCTGGCAGACAGTGCTGATGAATTACCTTCATGCAGGTGGTTTTCAGGTATTAATCCACAACGTGTCCTGAACCTTTACAGAATGAATGTTCCTCTGGAAACTTTGTCCTCTGGTGTAATGTTCCAAATTAAAAAAAACATTCTAGTGTTGAGAGGCAATATCCTTCTGTAACACCTTATGCTTGGTATACTGACAAGACAAGGGAGGGGTGAAACAGGGAGTGGCTCCCTGAGAGAGAGAGAGAGAGAGAGAGAGAGAGAGAGAGAGAGAGAGAGAGGGAAGAGAACAAAGATCCTAGCATAGTAACAGAAGAGAGCAGGCTGAATTCGAGGAAAGTGGCTCTTGAGGTGTGAATGAGTTCCTGTAGTATGTAAAAGCGATATTGATTGAGTAATGGAGGGGCTGTGTGTAGGGGCCTGCTAGGGGAAATAGTTCGCTGCTATGAGGGTACAGTGGTGCGCTCAAAGTATATGACAGTCGTACATATCGTGCGTATTAATGGTGACTAAAAGATGAATACAAAAAAATCATGTTTTGGAAGATTATTTTTAATAACCCTAAAAAAATAAAAAATGAGGTAAATCCAACCTTTAAGGACACCAATTCTTTGTGAATGAATACGTATTGTAATAAATAAATTGTTCTTATTTAAAATACAGGGGTCATAAGTATACATACCCCTATGTTAAATTCCCATAGAGGCAGGCAGGATTTTTTATTATTAAGGCCAGTATTTCCTGGATTCAGGATATTATGCACCTGAAAAGTTCCCTTGGCCTTTAGAATTAAAATAGCCCCACATCCTCACATACTTCCACATCTTAGAGATAGGCATGGTTTTATTTCAGTTAGACAATCCTGGTTTGATTTGCATGAGAGATGATTTTATAGAAAGTATCCCATCTATCTCAAGCATGGTGAAGAGTATGTGAGGATGTGGGCTATTTTTATTCTAAAGGCCAGGGAACTTTATCAGGATGCTAATATCCTGATCCAGAAATAACTGCCTTAATAATCAAAATCTGCCGTGCCTCTAGGTGAGGAATTTAACATAGGGGTATGTATACTTATGACCCCTGTATTTTAAATAAGAACATTTATTTATTTACAATACGTTATTCATTCACAAAGAAATTGGTGTCCTTAAAGGTGGGATTTTACCTCTTTTTTAATTTAGTTATTAAAATAAATTTCCAAAACTTATTTTTTATTTCCTCTTTTTAGTCAACTTAAGCATGTGTATGTAAACTTTTGAGCACCACTGGAAATACAGTCCAGGGGTCCCCAGCAAAATGTGATAAGAATTAACAGATTTAATTAATAGATTTTTTCATAGAATCATTCATGGTCTTTCTGTAATAAAACATCTAAAAGCAAAAATTCTTTGGATGGGGACCTTAGGACAAAATCCAATCAAATGGGGGTCCGTGGTATGTTTGATTTGAGAACCACTGGCGTACAGGGCTAAACAGTCTGGGATGTTTTGTTTTCTTCTAACAACAGAAAATTATTTCATGATAGTTATTATATATGCGATATTCTGACCAACTTAACTTTCTGCATTCATTTGCTGTAATCACATCAAATTTCAGATCAGACAAATCAGTCAAATGTATTGTAGACTTGAAATGTAAGTTAAAGAGAAAGTTAAAAGAAATTGTACTTTAATAAGAAAATGGATTACGGAATACATTGAATAACATATTAAGAGGAAATAATAAATCAACTCCCACTCATGAATTATTTTACTAAACCAAGTGATGTAGCAAATCATCAATGATTATTTCATAAATAAAATTAGGAATCTTAAAAATACTACACAGCAAGACAACGCATTGATAAATAAGATCATGGAAGGTAAAACATGTTACTTTAAATTTAAGAGTGTCGGTGTTTCTAAAGTTGAATTACTTTTAATGAATTGTAAAAACAAACCACCTGGTGTTGACTATCTCTGATACAAGTTGCTCAATCCAGTAGTCTCAATTATTGTTCCTACTACTGCACATATAATTAACATGTGTTTTGTGGAAAATACACGTTTGCAAGCATGGAAATTATGTAAAGTTGTGCCAATGTTTAAAAACAAGAAAATTCCTTTCTCTAGCTCAAACAGTACACCAATTAGTTTATTACTTATTCTTTGTAAAATAATGGTCAAAAATATGTTCATGAACAGATTCAGTCTTATTTTTTTTTTTGAATCGATTACGATTACACAATCTTTACTAATGATATACTGTTTTTATCTGTTTTAGATAAACCAAGCATTTTAATGTTTGCTGATGATTCCACTATATATTTATCAGGAATTGATATTGGTGATCTAAATACAAAACGACAGAGAGTGGTGGACTGGATCACTAGTAAAAAACTTAATCTTAATTTATCTGAAACTACCAGTTTAGTGGTTGGAACTCACTTTTCGTCATGTTCCAAACCCAAACTTGAACTCACTGTAGAGCAAGGAGAAGAGGCCAAGCAGTTGGGAGTGATGATTAACAATAGATTGTGTTTGGACAAACATTTTCAGAAAGTGGTAACTAAAATGGGCAACACCTTGTCAGTTAATAAAAGGTATGCAAAAACCATCGCTTTAAACGCTGCTTTACCTTTAAACTAGGCTATATAGCAAAACAATTGTTTGACGTGACATGAAATGACCTGTGATATCCGGCTTAATGAGTCACCTATTTCAACCATGCAGGGAAAATGACACAGTAATGAGAAACAGTTTTAAGAAAGTCCAACGCACTCGGCAAACATTGATACAGGACCTTTCCAGATAGGGTATGTTAGTGGTTTTGGCCAAGCTTTGGAAAAGCGTGTTGTCATTGTTTCGACAGGAAACATTAACTGTCCAAATATTAGTTAGTCGCTGTGTGACAGGAGGAGAACACACTTATGGCCACCAACATTAGCCTTTCCCAGAAAATATGTTTGGCAGATTAATCTAACAGTCATACCTTACACAGTAGGGTTTAATGCTCTGTCTGACATTATCTGTTTTCTACCACTTATGTTGTTTGTTAAGCTATAACAATGTTCTCTTAAAGGTCCCATGGCATGAGAATTTCACTTAATGAGGTTTTGTAACATTACTATCTGTTCCCCCAGCCTGCCTATGATCCCCCAGTGGCTAGAAATGGTAATGGGTGTAAACCAAGCCCTTTGTATCCTGCTCTACCTTTGAGAAAATGAAACCTCATAAGGGCCAAGGTTACCTCCCCTTCATCTGATTTGCCCGCCCAGAGAATTTGGCCCACCCATGAGAGAGAGACATCATGGGCTTTTCTCAATACCAAGTAAGCAAAGAACGGACTTGTGTTCTTGGGGAGTTGCTAGCTGTACCTGGAAGACTCGAACTGCGCAAGTTTCAGAACAAAAAACGCTGTTGACGTTTGGAGGACGAACGGTTCTCACCATTATCGCACACACCCCCCAGGTCGGAGGGGGCTTGCACTTTATAGTTAGGCTTTGGATGGTGTGTAATTCCGGTAATAAGTGCAAGGCGGTACTTCACACCGCCTGTTGTTTTTGTTGTGCAGTTTCCAGGTTTTCAAGAAAAAATCCTTGTAACATTGTTCGGGATTCAATTTTAATTGAAAGCAGAAAAAAAAAACGTTAAAATAGGTATTAAAATTA
>NC_045733.1:28331362-28341803 GCF_008692095.1 Etheostoma spectabile | reverse complement strand
GGGTAAAGTTAGTCACTGCCGTCGGTGTACTTTACCGAGAAGCAGAAGAGGAGCCTGAGAGGGAGGAGAGCCAGGATGAGGAGGACATACATACACATATATATATATATATATATATATATATATATAACAGCGGTAAAAATTGTTTAAAATATCTTACAATTTGTGGAACCTAGCTTTGCTGCAGGTGTGCTGTCTAAATGTTGGGGCCGAGAGGGTCTGTGAGCTGACATGACTGGCTTGCAAGAGATCATCATCCAGCTGGCGTAGACAAGCTCGCGCCGGGGGTTTGCGGACTTTTCAAACTCCGAAGGCTTTTTTTACATTCACCATCATTTTCGTTGACTGCCTGATATTCCAAATCTACCAGCTGATTCTCTACTTAAAACATCTTAAAAATGAGTCGGGTTTTATTGATTTATAATGCCCGTAATTGTGAAAATATGTGTTACTGGAAACCATACGCGCTTGTACACCCTATTGACTGCTGTGCTACCTTCCGGCCAAGTTCAACACAATTACCTCCGATGTATCCTCAATACAAAATTGCGTGTCTAGATCATCCGGTATTTTAACTGTTTCTTGGCGAAATGCTAACTTGTGTATTGGTCAGTACTTTGGCCACCCACACATGACGTTTCACAAGAACACAAGGACACAAGTCCATAGAAGAACACAGATTGAGAAACGCCCCATGGCTTTCAAACGAGAAAAGTGGCAGTTGGTCAAGGCCACACCCTCAGCCTCCACCTTCCAAATAAACTACTACTACTTGTTACGGGAGGTGACGGGGGAAGGACCCAAAAGCAGAGTCGGAGCAGGCGGGTTGAACTGTGAGCACGTAATATCTCACTTTAAATCGCGCAACATGAATGTTTTCTGTCAGAGGTCAGCAGTCTTCAGTAGGCATGCCCGGTACCTACGGTAGAGAAGGAGATAGACAAAACACACGGCTGTTGCTCATACCTCATTATTAGGAAAAAAAACACAACGGACCAACATCACAACATTAGCCTGTTTTTAACCTGCGGCATACTTTTATTTCAAGCCAAGCTCAGTTGTCCCCATTACTCCTATACACCCTCGGTCGCTGTCATGTGCGGTACGGTCCGCAGCATGAGAAAATATCGATATGTTGTTGATTCTCTAAACTTATATTTCTGTTATAAATACACAATTCCTGACAACAAGTCAGTTCCTCCTTGTCAATACAAGTCGCTTTCTTGTGAATTCAAAACAGAGAAGGAAGGCATGGCCCAACGGTTCCTTTAGTGACAAATTAATTGAATATAAAAGGTCACCACATTTTACCTTTTAAAGGTAACTGTTTCTACCTATTTTATTTTTTTCCAACACTTGCACAACGTACATCGGAGTGCCTTTCTCACCCAAGGCGTGCAGTATAGTATTGCACCGTTTGATATCTCTGACCCCCAACAACAAGATCTTGCTGCAGAGGCCTCTGATGTGCGGTACTTTACATGATGGCTTTGCCTTTTATACAGCTTTCAGCGCAACATGGTTTAGAAAAGTCGTTGAACGCTTTGCTGTGAAAAGTAGGTAAAAGAGGGATGTCATTTTGATCCTGGTGGGAGCCATATGAACACAGCTGAAGTAAGACTGAAGTAAAAAGGTAATAAATAAGCACACCCCTCTTCTACCCCTACACTTTAAAAACCCAATCTGTCAATTTTACCTACTTTTTTTCTGGTTAACTTCACAGAATTTTTTCTGGTTTTTTTAAATACAGAAAAACCAACCAATAAATTACAAAACGAAACTGTGATTTAATGTCTAATTAAATATAATCAAAACGTGATCTGTGGAATACGCATAGCATTTAATCATATATTTTACGAAAATTTGTTGTTTTCAAATAAGTACTTTTACAATACCTTTAAAATGTCTTTGTCTTTTCACAAATCTATATTTTTCTTTTATAAGATCAAACTGTTTGTTATAACATTTCAGGTTCTACTACTGTTAAAACACTGCAAAGTAGATACAGTAGTGGGCAATTGACGCAACGAAAAAGGTCGTTTTCTGTCAGTTTACATAGAATACTTTGTGATTGACCAATACCGGCTCGTAAAAATTAGGAAACATCTATTATTTTGAAAACAAAACCTTGGAAATTGCCCTTTTTAGTACCGTGTAAAAATGTCTTCTTTTCTAGGCAAGAATATCCGTGGCCTTAAATTGGGATAATTGTAAATGTTAGTTCTCATCCTTACACTTCAGCAGCAGGTTTAAATTAGATGTAACCAAACTAAATTGGTCTCGTCATAACGGAGGATTCAGGAAGACGTCTTGACACACCCAGGTTTTTTTTTCTTCTTTTTTTCAAATAATACCAAATCTTTTGAAAGTGTACCAAGATTTCAGACTGAACTGCTGTTTTACGCGCTGGGTATCTCACCAGTGTTTCCAGAGAAACAAACCTTCCACAGCACACACATGATGGCCACGACGACTTATTTTGGCTGTGGCATTTGGATCGTAAAGTTTGGGGTCAAACATCCCCTCCAATCCATGATGGGAGGCGTTCCCAGATGTCCTTGTTCAAACCCCGTTCTGGCCCTGAAACAGGAAGAGTACACAAAGGAAGCGGAATTACATTGTTTTTTTACAATTATGAGAAAGCACGTAATGAAACCTTACATAAAAAATTAGATCTCACGCCTTACACTTTTTTGGTTTAAATGGTCTCTCCCCAAGAGTATTTGTCTGAAATATATAACTTTGCGGGAGCACAACCGGTCTTGCGGTCTTCAATCAGCTGGTTCTAGAAGTCCATGTCCATGTATAAACAATGGGGTGATCAGGCTTTTGCAGGTTTGCTGCCCCGATACTCTGGAAACGTTACCACCCGCCCCCCCCCTTTTTCCCACTGTTACAGATTTCACCTTTTTGTAGGTCCCACTCAAAACATATCTGGTTCCAGTCTGGCTTTTAAAACAACATAGCAGTGGTGGACAGTTTTCATTATTTTGTTTCTTTCTTTGTAACTGTTCAGATTTTACTGTTGTATGGTTGACCTCTTTCTATTGGATGATGTGATTTTACCTCATTCTATTCTGGATGTTAAGCATTTGAGACACCTCCTCTGGTGCTGTACAAGTGACTACATGATATACATTTTGATTTGCTTTATTGATTATTGCAAAGCGAATTTGCAGAAGACGTGCCATACTTGCTTAGCAACCATACATGTATTCTTGTAGTGTCCACCATCCACTAATTATGAAAACTAACATAATTTCCGTACGATTTAATGGACGTTTGATTTGAATTATTATTCCTGAAAAAGACCTGTAATACGAAGGGGTTACCCCATCCCCCCCCAAACCCCCCCCCACAGGATTAATCGTAATCCTTGCCATTTCTTGCCGAGGCTAGTCTTTGGTTCAGCGAGACCTGTAGGACCTGCATCCAATAACAATCTTGCCAAATGTCAAATTCTGAAATATGACTAAATCAATTCATATACAAGTCTTTTAACTGCGAACTAAAAAGCACTCTCATATACAGTCCAATCTTCCGCTCATTCATGCTTCACTACGTTTAGATTGATTTTAAAGATTTATTGTTTGTTTTTTAAAGCTGTGAATGCGACTGGGAACCCCAACATATATCCTCAGACCTCATCCATATGTTAAGCCCGCGCGCTGATCACTGAGGCTCAGAGAGGCCCCTCAGCTTGTGGCTCCAACAATCCGAGACTAAATAAACTGGGGGCACGGACGGGCCTTTTTCTGTGGCTGGACTAAACCTCTGGACGCTCTGCCCCCTCCAGTGTCCGTAACCGCCCCAACAGTTGAGTGTTTTAAGTCTCGTCTTAAGACACAGTTTATTATTCTTTTTGGCTTTACTACTCATGTTGAGTTGTGTGGTCCTCTGATGGCTCTTACTTTTCTTGTATTTTAGTATTTAGTATTTTTTTCTATTTTTTTTACTTTTTAAACCAGATGCTCTTATTTTTGTTTTACCATATTTTACATTAATTGTTTTGTATGTTTGAGTTTTCTGTGCAGCACTTTGGTAACTTTGTGTTTGTAAAATGTGCTTATACAAATAAAGTGGATTGGATTGGACTTGAAATTCCATAGAGTTTTGTAATTTTAGCCCCCCAAATTATATTTAAGATATTACACAACTGTAAGAGAAAAGTTAAGCAGAAGAGCAAGCAAGAAGGTCGGCAGTTACAACCTGTACATAAGCATATTCCAACTGATAGGGTGTGCACAAAATAAGGTTAGTAATCAAAATGTTCCACGTGATCGTACTATTTTACTTTAATGTTAAAACCAAATTGGTTTGAGATAACTGCAGTTATGATTTGACCCTACAATTAAATTGTATAGACCAGGATGGAGTTAGATATCTGTAATTGAATTCTCACTAATCAAGAAGAACATTCAGACCTCATGCCAACAGTAAAATTCTTTATATCACACATCATTTTCCTGGGCAAATGTATTGGGCTTTTAATTTCAGATCCAGTGTCAGATTTCTTACCAAAGTTGAGTGGGTCGTCTAAATCGATGCTCGGTCCTTGCCGCCTGGCCACCGCGAGCAGGTTGTCCACAAGGACGATGTTCGTCAAATATCTTATAATTAAAATGACTATTATCCAGTACTAGAATAAACTAGTTTTAACGTGCCATACATAAGAAAATCCCATGAGCTCTCGTATGTCTTCAAGCGCATCTAAGGATTATGTTACTCACTTTAACTATAAGGAAGTGACGACCTGACACAGCAACACAAGACAGCAGAAGATCCAATACTTTCCTCCCTCAGCAAACTGAAACGATGCCAAACGCAAGCAAACAAAAACAAGAGCATAAGGTGTGGAGCAATTAAAGTTAAAATTACTGTAACTGAATACATTGCCTCAAAAACTTCAACTGTAGATTAAACATTCCATGTTTCGTAGGAGGACAACATACAACAGTTTTTACTTATCTCCTCTCCAAAATAAAACGGTGGGAACCTGGTGGTATCATACCGGTAGATAAAGATCATTCACAACTTAAATAAATAAAAAAAATTGCTGCATGTCCAGAAACAAGTCCCTCCCCCCGCTCACTCTGGATAGTCCACAGACCTTGTAACTGTACATTTACCATAGGGAAACAAATATATAGATCAGTACACTATTTGGGGATCTGATCTTAATTTAAGTTTTTTTCTCAGTTTCTAAGCCTATATTTACACACAGTATTCATATGGGCCATTGTAAGCCCTAGAGATGAGAGACGTAACCTCTAGTGTGGGAAACCTGTGCTTTATTTTACAAGCAAACAATCCCCCACAAACCCCCCCCCCCCCCCCACCACAGGAGGTGAAGGTATCTCAGTGGCTGTAAATAAAAGGGCACATTTTATTTACACAGCAGCGAACTCATTGTCACAACATTTTTTAGGTCATGCCACAAGAAACTTGTTATTCAACTTTTAAAACACACAAAGTGATCACCTCCTCCTTCTTCTAGTCACAAACATTGATCATCACTCGTTCTTATCCCGTCATGTATGTTGCTTTCGTCACTGACAGGTAGTTAAATAGTTTCATGAATGAAATGTTTGACATCTATTAAATGGTCCACACACATTGTGACAATGTGAGCAAAAAATCAGTGTACATGGACCCAATCATTCCATTGTGAAAACTTGACCACTAAATCATGCAAACATTTCAGAGTGTATAAAAATCACATTAAACATTAAGCACATTCAACATTTAGTAGTAATAGGGTTGATTAGAACACTTTCCATCTTTTCAATGGGTACAGGCAGGTGAGTGGATGCCTTTGGACAATGAATGTAAAAGTTGTGTTGTTAAAGGAAAAACACAAAGAGCTGTTTTTATATAAAGTATTTGAGGTAGAGAAATGCAACTTATTCTAATAGTCAAGGTGTGCCACTCTTTTCCTGGCAGACAGTGCTGATGAATTACCTTCTGCAGGTGGTTTTCAGGTATTATCCCAACGTTTCCTGAACCTTTACAACAATGATGTTCCTCGGAAACTTTGTCCTCTGGTGTAATGTTCCAAATTAAAAAAACATTCTAGTGTTGAAGGCAATATCCTTCTGTAAACCTTATGCTTGGTATACTGACAGACAAGAGGGGTGAAACAGGAGTGGCTCCCTGAGAGAGAGAGAGAGAGAGAAGAGAGAGGAGAGAAGAGAAGGAGAGAGAGAGACAAAGATCCTAGCATAGAGACAGAGAGAGAGCAGGTGATTCTGAGGAAAGTGGCTTCATTGAGTGTGTGAATGTTGTCCTGTAGTATGTAAGCACTTTGGTAGTTGTTAGGGACTGAAAATGTCTATATACTTGGTGCTCAAAAGTTTACACAATACATGCTTAATTTGACTAAAACGAGGAATAAAAAAATCATGTTTTGGAAAATTTATTTTAATACCTAAATTAAAAAATGAGGTAAACTCCACCTTTAAGGACACCAATTTTCTTTGTTGAATAACGTATTGTAAATATAAATGTTCTTATTTAAAATCGGGGGTCATAAGTATACATACCCCTATGTTAATTCCCATGAGGCAGGCAGTTTTTATTATTAGGCCAGTTATTTCCTATTCAGGATATTATGCATCTGATAAAGTTCCCTTGGCCCTTTAGAATAAATAGCCCCACATCCTCACTACTCTTCATCCCCATGCTTAAGATAAAGGCATGGTTTTATTTCGTTAGACTAATACCTGGTTTGTTTGCATTGAGAGATGTTATTATAGAAAGTATCCCATGCCTATCTCTAAGCATGGTGAAGAGTATGTGAGCATGTGGGCTATTTTTATTCTAAAGGCCAAGGGAACTTTATCAGTGCATAATATCCTGAATCCAGAAATACTGGCCTTAATAAAAAAATCTGCCTGCCTCTATGGGAATTTAACATAGGGGTATGTATACTTATACCCCTGTATTTTAAATAAGACCATTATTTATTTACAATACGTTTTCATTCACAAAGAAAATTGGTGTCCTTAAAGGTTGGATTTACCTCATTTTTTAATTTAGGTATTAAATAAATTTCCAAAACATGATTTTTTTATTCCTCTTTTTAGCAACTTAAGCATGTGTAGTGTAAACTTTTGAGCACCACTGAATACAGTCCCGGGGTCCCCACAAATGTGATAAGAATAACAAGATTTAATTAATAGATTTTTTCATAGAATCATTCATGGTCTCTTCTGTAATAAAACATCTAAAAGCAAATTCTTTGGATGGGAACCTTAGGACAAAATCCAATCAAATGGGTTCCGTGTATGTTTGATTTGAGAACCACTGGCGTACAGCTAACAGTCTGGGATGTTTTGTTTTCTTCTACCAACAGAAAATTATTTCATGATAGTTATATAATTATGCGATATCTGACCACTAACTTTCTGCATTCATTTGCTGTAATCACATCAAATTTCAGATCAGCCAAATCAGTCAAATGTATTGTAGACTTTAAATTAAGTTAAAGAGAAAGTTAAAAGAAATTGTACTTTAATAGAAAATGGATTACGGAATACATTGAATAACTTAAGAGGAAATAATAAATCAATCACACTCATGAATTATTTTACTAAACCAAGTGATGTACGCAAATCATCAATGATTATTTCATAAATAAAATTAAGATCTTAAAATACTACACAGCAAGACACCGCATTGATAAATAAATCATGGAAGGTAAAAACATGTTACTTTAAATTTAAGAGTGTCGGTGTTTCTAAAGTTGAATTACTTTTAAATTGTAAAAAAAAAACCAACCACCTGGTGTTGACTATCTCTGATACAAGTGCTCAATCCAGTAGTCTCAATTATTGTTCCTACTACTGCACATATATTAACATGTGTTTTGTTGGAAAATACACGTTTGCAAGCATGGAAATTATGTAAGTTGTGCCAATGTTTAAAAACAGAAAATTCCTTCTCTAGCTCAAACAGTACCCCAATTAGTTTATCTTATTCTTTGTAAAATAATGGTCAAAAATTGTTCTGAACAATTCAGTCTAATTTTTTTTTTTTGAATCGATTACATTACACAATCTTTACTAATGATATACTGTTTTTATCTGTTTTAGATAACACACGCATTTTAATGTTTGCTGATGATTCCACATATATATTATCAGGATTGATATGGTGATCTAAATCAAAACGACAGAGAGTGGTGGACTGGATCACTAGTAAAAAACTTTATCTTAATTTATCTGAAACTACCAGTTTAGTGGTTGAACTCACTTTTCGTCATGTTCCAAACCCAAACTTGAACTCACTGTAGAGCAAGGAGAAGAGGCCAAGCAGTTGGGAGTGATGATTAACAATGATTTGTGTTTGGACAAACATTTTCAGAAAGTGGTAACTAAATGGGCAACACCTGGTCAGTTAATAAAGGTATGCAAAAAACCATCGCTTTAAACTGCTGCTTTACCTTAAAACTAGGCTATATAGCAAAACATTGTTTGACGTGACATGAAATACCTGTGATATCCGCTTAATAGTCACCTATTTCACCATGCAGGAAAATGACACAGTAATGAGAAACAGTTTTAAGAAAGTCCACCGCACTCGCAAACATTGATACAGGACCTTTCCAGATAGGGTATGTTAGTGGTTTTGGCCAAGCTTTGGAAAAGCTGTTGTCATTGTTTCGACAGGAACCATTAACTGTCGCAAATATTAGTTAGTCGCTGTGTGACAGGAGGAGAACACACTTATGGCCACCAACATTAGCCTTTCCCAGAAAATATGTTTTGGCAGATTATCTACAGCATCCTTACACAGTAGGGTTTAATGCTCTGTCTGACATTATCTGTTTTCTCTCACTTATGTTGTTGTTAAGCTAAACAATGTTCTCTTAAAGGTCCATGGCATGAGAATTTCACTTATGAGGTTTTGTAACATTACTATCTGTTCCCCCAGCCTTGCCTATGATCCCCCAGTGGCTAGAAATGGTAATGGTTGTAAACCAAGCCCTTTGTATCCTGCTTCCCTTTGAAAATGAAACCTCATAAGGGCCAAGGTTACCTCCCTTCATCTGATTTGCCCGCCCAGAGAATTTGGCCCACCCATGAGAGAAGGACATCATGGCTTTCTCAATACCAAGTAAGCAAAGAACGGACTTGTGTTCTTGGGGAGACCGTACTGCTAGCTGTACCTGGAAGACTGAACTCGCAAGTTCAGAAGCAAACAAAACGCTGTTGACAGTTTTGAGACGAAGCGTTCTCCTGTTATTGCGCACACCCCCCACGTAGAGGGGGCTGCCACTTTTAGTTAGCTTTGATGTGTGTTATTCATAATAAAGCAGGACGTAACCTTCACACCGCCGTTGTTGTTTTGTTGTTCAGTCTTCCGGTTTTCATTAAAGTCTATTAAGTATCACGGGCCAATAACTATATAAATACCGGCACAACGCAGGGAAAAAATCCTTGTAACATTGGTCGATTCAATTTTAATTGAAAGCAGAAAAAAAAAAACGTTTAAAATATTATTAAATTATAGATGGACTGGGTAAGTTAGTCACTGCCGTCGGTGTACTTTACCGAGAACAGAAGAGGAGCCTGAGAGGGAGGAGAGCCAGGATGAGGAGGACATACATACACATATATATATATATATAATATATAGATATATATCAAGCGTAAAAATTGTTTAAATATTACAATTGTGGACCTAGCTTTGCTGCAGTGGTCTGTCTAAATGTGGGGCCAGGGGGTCTGTGAGCTGACTGACTGGCTTGCGAGAGTCATTCCCGGCTGGCGTAGCAAGCGCGTGCCCGCCGGGTTTGCGGAGCTTTCAAACCTCCGACAGGCTTTTTTTAATTCCCCATCAATTTCGTTGAACTGCCTATATTCAAATCTACACAGCTGATTTCTCTACTTAAAACATCTTAAAATGATTTATTGATTTAATAAAGACGTAAATTGTGAAAATATGTTTACTGGAAACCATAACGCTTTACACCCGAATTGATGCTGGGACCCTGCCCGGCCAAGTTCACACAAGTTACCATCCGATGTATCCTCGTAAAATGGGCTGTTCGAGATCACATCCGGGATTTTAAACTGTTTCTTGGCGAAATGCTAACTTGTGTATTGGTAGTATACTTGGCCACCAACTGACGTTTCACAAGAACACAAGGCCACAAGTCCATAGAAGAACACAGATTGAGAAACCCCCATGGCTTTCAAACGGAAAAGTGGCAGTTGGTCAAGGCCACACCCTCACCTCCACCTTCCAATAACTACTACTACTTGTTACGGGAGGTGACGGGGGAAGGACCCCAAAAGCAGAGTCAGCAGGCGGGTTGACTTCAACAAAAGACTTTATTAAGATCCACAAAAACACAGGGAGGCAAAGTCCAAACCAGGAATCCACAAAAATCCCAGACCAAAAAGCAGGTCAGGGCAAGGCACACAAGGGAATACCT
>NC_045733.1:28331202-28331337 GCF_008692095.1 Etheostoma spectabile | reverse complement strand
TAGGGAAGTACTCACAGGGAAACAACGGACGGAAGGAACAGGAGGGCTTCAGGAACGCCGACGCTAACAGGCTAACAGGCTCGAGGACAAAAAAAAAACAATGATGCAGCACTAGACACAGGGAACATGGAGGTT
>NC_045733.1:28331015-28331192 GCF_008692095.1 Etheostoma spectabile | reverse complement strand
GGTAATGAGGTAAATGAGGAACAGGTGAGACATCAGGTGAATGACATTAGGGCGGGGCTGGACGATCAGACGAACAAAGCAAAGCCAGACAAGACAAAACCAGACAGGAAACCAAACCATCAGAAAAATAAAACAGGAAGTAGAACAAACAGGCACAGGGAAACACAAGACAGGACC
>NC_045733.1:28329646-28331005 GCF_008692095.1 Etheostoma spectabile | reverse complement strand
CATAAGACCAGAGAGAAAACAAAGACAAAAACACAAGGAGGCCAAAGAAAGGGGGAAAAAAAGTGCAGATAAACTAGCTAAAGAGGCATTACTAAAGCAAATAACAGTTCCAATTCCACTGAGAAAAGGTGAAAGAAAAGCATTGGATAAGAAGAAAGGAATTTATTCTGTCAGTGTAAAGTATTACATGGAAAGGACCAGGAGGAAGGGAATTATAATGAAACAGGCCTCACACAAGACTGGATGGCACCTTGTTTTAAATGGGGAAGAGGAATGGTAAAAACTGGGGTGTTAGAGAAAATGCTGAACATGTCACATTGCACTGCACACTGAATGAGGTGGAAAGGCAGGTGCTTAAAGATAGGGTTCAGGAGGCAGAGTGGGAGTGGAACCTGACAGAGATCAGAAGGAGAGGAGATAAGATAACTTACAGTGTAACTCTCGCCAAAACAAAACCTGGGCTGGCCAGGTTGGCTCAGTGGTGGAGCAGGTGCACATCTACCTTTGAGGTTTATGTCCTCGATGCAGAGATCCAAGGGTCAAATCTGACCTGCGACAATTTCCTGCATGCCTTCCTCCTCTCTCTCACCTAGCTGTCCTGTCAACAATTAAAGGTGGAAAAGCTTTATGTGAAAATATCTGAGTCAAACTTTCGTTTAAAAGCATAAAGACGGAAGCACCACTTTTAAGATTTGCCGTGTCAAGTTGGCTGACTTGCGCAAGCTTAATTTGTCGTGAAAGAATAAGCGTGGCATTTGTTCCAGATAGCTAGTTATTTACTCCACACATGTGCACGACTCTGTTCACCTGTCTCCATCATTGCATTCAAGTGAATTCAACTGGTATACATTGCATTCACGCAGGTATGAGAGAACGTAATACCTTGCGTAAACTTAAAAACCACAATACTTCAAATACAGCACAATGTTCTCAATGCTGGAGTTCATGTGTAGAGCCCCCGGTGGAGCTAAGTCTCATGTTGTGTCAAGCCATTTCTGTCCTAATTATGATTTTAAATGAAAGTTGGACTCGGGTAATTTCACAAAAAGACCATAGTTTGCATTTTGGTGATAGTTACGCTTTGATTTTTTAAAAGATACCGGGTTGATGACTAGAATTTAAGATAATTGCAAAATTACATGATGTTATGCACTCCAGTACAGAAGGTGGCAGTATGCACCTAAAAGTTGTTTGTAATCCGCCATTAAATAAGAGAAGAAAAAGAATCGCTTTAGCTGATAGTGGAACTATGATGACTTGCTTTGAAGACAGTGAGAAGGACAAAGATGTTGTTTCTTTTATTCAATTAATCTTGTTATTCGGAAAAGTCCACATCCACAAGAAGAAATGGGCGGACTC
>NC_045733.1:28329425-28329636 GCF_008692095.1 Etheostoma spectabile | reverse complement strand
TGCTTTGAACATTTCTTTCAAGAAATGCACCAATACAACAACACCATGAGAGGCATTAAGAACAAAAAGGCAATTAAGACTGGACTTGTGTTTGATTCATTTTTCATGTATCGGTGATACATTTGACTTTATTTGCACCACACTTTTTTTACTATTATTTATTTTGATTCATATACATACACATATATATACACATATATATATATATATA
>NC_045733.1:28328616-28329415 GCF_008692095.1 Etheostoma spectabile | reverse complement strand
TATATATATATATATATATATATATCTTTTTTTCTCTGTATGAGCCACTCTGGTTTTGACATTTGAATTATACATACTGGCATTGTTAATGTTCTTTGTTAATTAAAAAAAAACTATGACGATGATATCCAGTGCAATGATGAGATCAACTATTGATTATGACTGTATGGCATATGGGCAGCAATCCCTTCAGTGATTAGTCAGCTTGATATAGTCCAAGCAAAAGTCCTTAGATTGTGTAGTTTGGCGTTTCATAAAACTCCAATATCTGCACTATTAATAGAAACAGGGGAGATGCCATTAGAAATTAGAAGACGTAAACTTGGTCTGAAGTATTTAATGAAAACTAAAAGAACCGACTGGAAAATTACCAACAAAAAACCTGTTGAGTCAGAATTGGGAGTTTATGGGAACAGCCAGATTGGTCAAAACCAACTTTACAGAAACACTCCAATCCATGGCAGGTGAAATTGGTATTGTGAATTTGAATGTATGCCCACCGATATGTCGTTCAGATGTACCTTTGTGGTTAATTCCAGATCCCAATGCGGATTTATATTTTTTGAAAACAAGCAAAAGAAAGGTGTCAGAGGTTGTACTGGAGGGGATAAAAGCCCGGCAGTGTCAAATGTGGGGAGGCCACCTACAAATTATACTGGGTCGAAGGATCCTGAGAGCAGTAAAGTGGCTTGTTGTCACGGTACAGCATAAAGGAGGACCCAAACGCAGAGTAGGCAGGCAAGGCAGGCAAGGCAGGAATGATTTATTGACAAAGTCCAAAAACACAAGGAGCAAAGGG
>NC_045733.1:28307888-28328591 GCF_008692095.1 Etheostoma spectabile | reverse complement strand
CGAACTGAACGCATAACACGGTGAAACAGCTGTTGCTTTCGTGTCTCACACACCTGGGTACCTGCGGCTGGATTACCTTATGCTTCCCAGCAAAGGGACCACCAGTGGCTCAAACACAAAAAACGCAGAACCATACATGGTATATAAATGAAACAAAACAAACTGTTGACTGGCTTCAACACTCCCAGCCCAAGTGTAAAGGCAGGAGGGCATAAACAATTTAATAAAGATTAACACAAGGAGCCATAAACAATCCAAAAGAAATCACACAACAACAAAAAAAAGAAAAAAAAAAAAAAAAAAACAAAAAAAAAATCCAACAGGTAGGACGTAGTTACCGTTACTCGACAGATTATGTTGCAGCGCTCCTGCAGGAAGAGACAAGTTGTCACGGCCTGTCTAGTATGCTGGTCTTGTTTGTAATTGGGTCAGCACGCACCAGTCCTTTCGTGTCATGGATATGTCTAGTAGGACCTTTTCCAAGTAACCGGAATCTGCCGGGAGATGTAGAATCCGCAATAAGATACAATATCTCAGACATAAGACTTCGTTTCCTAATCCACTTTGGCGATCCTGTAACAGGGTAAGTATTCTCTTATCCAGCGCGCTTCCAAAAAGGTCAGAGATGTAACTGCAACTTGCTCAACTCCGTTTGATGTATAAGGTCAGCTTTCACACACCAGGGGTGAACATGGTTTTTTTCAATGTAAGTAAATGAGTTGGGTGGTAGAGCTACAGATCGTTAGGGTCTTCAGATAACTGGTGATGGGTCGATCATTTAGAATAGCTGCGACTTAACACACAAAACTGTATGGAATACTCTAATCATCCAGAGTTTGGATGTAAAACTGTATGTAAGCATCAGTCGAACATCTTTGATACGTTACCCACACACTCCTGATGAGACAGCTGGGCTGCTGTTGTGAGCTCCACTTTTATCCTCTTGTAGAAAAGCCTTTGTTTGTTTTCGCGGATTTAAAACAGCAAGAGCTTCTCGCAGCTCCCTTCGCACCAATGAGTTAGCCATTGTCGAAAGTAGATTCAGAAAATGTCCTCTTTAAAAAACAAACTGGTCACTGCATTGATACGAGTCACGTATGCCAAAGAGAGAGCAATCCAAGTGGACGTGCCTAACGCATCAAGTCAAAAAGACTCCATAGGCTTTTTAGGCTACGTCCCCTCTGACCGCAATCGGTACAAAAATAGTCAACCCCACAGTGGTGAAGGGGGAAGATCTGGAATAAAGTCTCTCCTGTGGGAAGTTGGCCATTTTCTGCTCACCCAGTTTCCCTCTATGGGCCTACAGAAGCCACATTTGGAAGGATTTTTCTTGTTGCTGATGGCACTGGTCATCCAGTATGTGAACTTAATTGGAGAGACATGGTTTCTCCACCATGGCCAACACCTGATGCGTGAATGCCTTAATATTAAAGAGGGACACAGTTGGTCCTTGGGATAGGTAGTGGATGTGTTATATCCTCAGGCATAGGCAGCCTTACTCAGTCTCCTCTAACCCTAATCAACCACCTCCAAAGTGGGGTCCATTTGTAGAGTTTGATTTTCTTCCTGTTTCACTCCATATTGGCCGATGATAAGCAGCAAATAACCTCTGAAAATCTTTCCTCCCCCCTGTTGACGTGAAGCTGAATAATGGCCATCTCTCTGCACATGCAGATCCTCAGAGTCAAACTCTGGCCGGCAAATGTGTTTTAAGGGCTGATTTCCTTTTGCCTTCATTGTCATGATGTTGCATTCTTTTACGTGAGTTGTTTTCTTTTTCTGCTCATTCTACGTGAAAGAATCTTAATTTTCAAGATCCAGCAACTGACCTCTTTAATCTCTCCAATAGAAAAGTACGAGAATAGTGTTTAGTAGCATTTTTTATGTCTCAAACAGTCAATGCATGAAACTGTGAGCTACCCTTTTCAACGGGGTCGTCAACGGAAAATTTCAGAATCTAAGATGACTACGGGCCAGGCTGTCCAGGGTTACCACAGAATCGGGCCTTCCAATATCTCGGTGTATCAAAAAACATCTATCTGTTATCCCCCTTGAAGCTTCATCTGCAGGGGATTCTGGGTGGTCTGAACATACTCACGGAGCGACATCCGGTGGCTCTGTGATAGTGGCTATCCTGTTGCCACAAAGTTTAAATCTCCTATTCTTATTTCTGATATAATTAGAAACTGAAGACTCTCAGTCCCAAAAACATGATTTCAAGAGGAGCTGTAAATCTGCTTAAGATCGTGTCCAACACGTACTGCGAGAAAAGCTGCCAGGAGTTCCAAAGGGATGGTGACTTGTCTTCACATGGAGCCACTAGCCATTTCCTAGCAAGACAGGACATGCCTTGTTGCGGTAGTTCTGCATTCTAAGGATATCGTCACTGTAACCATATCCACCTTCACGGATCTGAAAAGTGATGAATTGGCTGTGGAATAAGTTGTCCAAACACCTTTTTGCATGGCTGAGCATCGATCCACCTTAAATGCAAATAACCTAATCGTCAGGCAACCATTGTCCATGTGCTGTGGAGAGCGAGGGAATTAGTCATCCAATCATTACTCGACCTACAACAAATTCCTGCAATATGAATTGCTGGAAGTGTGAGTGGTGCAAGAAATCCTAAAGGATCATAAACTGAGTGGAACCAAGACAGAAGCAACCACGTCTAGTGAGGTGGTGTTCCTTGGTGACATCTTGAACTTAAAAACATCGGTTCAACACAACCAAAGGAAGGCCAAGGGCCTCTTAACTGGCAACTGGTTCTGTCCAATCAACTAGCAGACATCGTGATTTGCTTTCTGGAATGGATAGCAATACACGCCGATTATACTAAGTCCATTTGTCAAAGGAAGCCCCACCTTTGAAAATGCGTCAGATCCTGACCCATTTCCACAGCTCATCCTGCAGACGGCATGCTTTAAGCAGTCATCACATTAAAACGTCCGATTGATGTGCTATTACTTCATCAGAGAAACGGTTGAGGATTTCGCAGTCTTTCGTAGAGCGTAAAAGCACAGCTAGGAGACGATTACTGCCCCGAACAGATGCCCAGTCATTCCTGTATTCCACAAGTCGTATTACAGTCACATTCGGGCCACCACAAGAATCAGCAGGAAATTTGATTATCTGGGCTACCTTGGATTGGTGGAACAGGATGAATGCGCAGACTTATGGCACAGAGTTTCTGTACTGAAAGTGTCGGATGACCCTAACAAGACTGGTAGATAAGGACCTTTAGAAGCTGACTGGTACGAATGTCTCTAGTACGCTGCTCCACAGTCAAACACAACACGGAGATGTTTTCTAGGAGGTACACTCCATGGTGGTGGAATGTACTAATATTTCCTCGCACCTCCAACTGATGTTCTGCACGCGTTCAGACATATCCTTTTTTGATTTGAACATCACTGAGACAAAGTTGGGTGTTCTGGATGGTACTTTCATTTCTCTCAAACCTCCTCTTCAATCAAGAATGCGTGCTGCAATACAGTGATGTTTGGCAAGAGAGAATTTCTTTCTTGAACGGGTTGAAGCTGTAAAGTCATTTGAAGTTGAACTGACTTATCATAATTTCCATGAACTTTACGTCAATCTGACATATACCTCTTGTCTCTGTTGTAGGCCATTAAAAATCAATGTTGTAAATGCATTCGTAACTCATCTCAGTCTTTCTATTGAGAGTCCTATTAACTGTAGCAGTTGGCCTCTTCACACTGGCATAATACGCATCCTGAATGGGACAGTAAAACCCCACACACAATAGGGTCTAATGGCATAAGGTCCATTTCCGTGAATGGTTGACGATACTTCCAGGGTTCAAGCATTTTGGAGGGGTTGGTGCCTATCAACAACTCCCCGGTCGCTGGATGCGAGGAACATACAACCCATCAAGTAGGGCCATGTTTGCTGTTCTCTTCTTGTGTGATGTTGCCTGTTCCTACAGCATCCTGTTCTGGGTGTAAACTGTCTGCGTTAAGTGTAGAACGTTTTCAGTGAGACTTGCAATCTCTAAAAACCCAGTACCTGGAATGGAAACTGATGACACTTGAGGCATGGTTCGTAGACTGATTTGAGTTTACTTCCATTATTTAACTTCATCATCAGGTTTTGAGCAAATGGGCTGTACTACTGATAAAGAAATGCAATAGTTTGTATGAATTTGGCGCCTTTACTCGGACTTTACCTGAATGGTGGAGGGATAAAATCCGTCACTAATCCCAGACCCTGTATGACCACATGTGATAGGAGACGTGCCGCGTCACAGGTGTCCTAATTTTTTTGTTTCCCCTTTTTTTTTTTGTTTTTATTTTTTTTTTCTTTCTGTTAGAGTCTGTGTGTTTGAGATACATGATGGTTGATGTGAAGGATGGGATGGTTTTGGTAGCATTATTGCAGTCAAGCGCTTATCGCAATCCTGTACTCATAGGGGGGGGTGCGGGGCAATGCAGAGCAACAAAAGCCAACTCCTTTTCCTTAAAGGTTTTGTCCCATATGCGTGTTCTCCTTCCAATAGCGGACACCGTACCAGTGGATGAACTTGAGAGCATCCACAACAAATGGGGGTGTGTCGTTGCAGATGAACCATTTTGCACTGAATGGTTGTGCAGTTATGAGTGATGTTAGATGGAAGTGTTTCAAGTAGCAGGGTGCAAAAACTGTTTCTTTAAATCGTGATTTGTCATTTGTGCAATTTTTATTCATGGTAAACAAGCTGTGTGTTCTGGATATTCCCCAAAGATGGGTCAGACACTATTTTACTTCAGTTATGGAATGTGGACCAAGTCATGAATCTGCCATGCGATGAATTTAGCCAAATATTTCACAAGCAGAAAATTCCATGTGCTCGTTAAACGTATATGGAAAGTTTTAGAATCATGACTCTCATATCGCGCGGCATGTCCAGTTCTCTCAGTGCAAAGCACATCCTCCATTGCATTACCACATTCCCGCAAAAAACAACCATATGCTGAAGGCTCCGACGTCCTCCGATTTTACCATAGGCCAATTGCGGACTTTTTCCATGTATCTGCGGTGATCTTATGTGTCATGCCAAAGTGTTCTTAGCAACAAATGTTTAGCAATGTAAGCCTCTTTCTGGAGCAATACTCGAAGATACGAACTAACTCCTTGTGACGTCATCTTGTGTACTATCAGGAAAAATAAAAACAATCCCCCTTTTTGCTGGCATTGCATCCACACCAATGTTCGAACGTCCGTATAAAAAGATTATCTCCCAGAGGATCCATCAAAAAAGGTATTTATCTTTGGTGGTAATAAATGAGCAGTTGTTGTTGTATACGCAATGTTGATATTCATTTGGCTTTGGCAGCAGTCCATACGTGCTGATGTTTCATACCTTCTTTGCAGTAGTAGGTTCGATCTACGACATTTGGATTTTAGATTGCAAGTGAGGGTCCAGAAGAGTTACACTAAATGGTTTACCATGCTTTGTTGTTTTAGGATGAATATCATGACTGGGTCGGGTTTGCATCCCAAATGCTGTTGTTCGCAATTAATGGTTGTTGTGCATGTGAGTGGTGGTGTTAGAGTACACCGAAGGGTAGGTTTATTGATTTGCTCGTGGATTAGTGAAGGGAATTTTTACTTTAACCTTGCTCCTTTTTCATGAATTGGAAAATGGTGGAAGGTCCTTTAACCTTGTTCCTTTTCAAAAATTAAGATCCATCCAGTTGACTGGTGTTTGAGAGCAAGCTGGTGACTGGAAGCAAGATAATATGCTAATTTAGAGCAAGGGCATTTCGGTTCCGAAGTCAGCCTTTCCTGTCGTCTCCGTAGCTCCTCGTTTGCTCTTCCAAGCGTGCTTCTCTTAAAGCTGCGCGCGAGTTCAAGCGCAGTATCTCTGCCTCAGCTTGATATGCGTGCGCTGATGCACATAGAGAGAACTGCTTTTGAGCTGGCGCGACTTTCTGACAAGAGGTTGTGCAGAAACATCGTTACAACATTAGAGATACTGCTTCTAGGTTTCACTTCACAATCTCATTTTCAGCAGATTAGGATATCTATTGCCAAACCATGTTAGTTTCGTTGTCATGAAAATCAGAAACACACCAACATCTTTGCTTTAAACCAAATCTAATGTGTATGTTTTTGCAGGAGGTACGAGGTTTTCCAGAGATGTGGCGTTCCTTTGCTTCTTTGCAGCAGAGTTGGTATTGTCAAAAGTACAATGCATACCTCGTATTCTATTCTCTGCCTGCACAACACTTGTATTGACCTTTTCAGCGTAGCTGCTCTGTTTAATTTTAAATTTCTTGTTGTTTGAAGCGTTTCCAATTTATCATAGGCTTTGTGTGTTAGTTGACAGGTCGTTTAATGACAGAATGTGGGTTCAGTTTCAGCTGGCGGCCATCGGTCACGCTGGGGTGAACTCATCAGCATACTACGGCAGTGTACCCTTGTCAGATCTCTAGTCAACCCACATAATCCAAAAACACTCCTTAATAATAAACAGCATTTAGATACAACCACAGTTTATTTAAAAACCAATTGGTAGGTCTTATCATGTGGCACACTGTTAAATGTTGAGGGCCACTGAATGTATTATGGTAGCGCTAACGTGGTTGACCTTGTCAATTGGTCTTGCTCCAACTGTCCTCAGCCTGTCAAGTGTTGCCGACACTGAGTTTTCCACTCTGCTCCGACTCGCGCAACCGCGCCGGCCGCCCAAATCTCCATGTGGGTCCCTGGTGGCTCCGTTCTGGTTCGTCTTTCACTGAAGAGTAGACGCTGCGGGTTTACAAAACGATCCACCTCGAGACCCAGAAATCCACGATGGCGATATGATGTGCGAACCCACGACGGAGTCCTGAGTCCAGCTGTGTACATATCCAAGGAATGCGGATCTGCGAGTTCATTAAGAAGCTTTCACTTTAATGTTAGAGCTCTTATATCTCTACACTCGGCCAATCGGGGGATCAGGGGAGAACTTGCTTGGACGTGTTGATTGCCAGATAAATCAAGGCCACACGTACTGTCTGCAGTTGGTGCTGTGACCATTGTATTTCCCATTTGTCCAAATTCCAAAACTTAAATACGACTGACACGTGACATTAAACTGCTCGAAACTGACACGCAACAACACGGTGAAAAAGCTGTTGCTTCCCGTTCTCCACACACACTGTGTACTGAGGGATTACCCTTGAGCCTTCCCAGGCAAGCGCCACCCAGTGCTCAAAACACAAACTGCAGAACCATCACAGGGTATATAATGAAACAAAAACAAAAATGTTGTAATGGCTTCAACACTGTGTCATGACTATTCGGTCAAATTGACCATTTCAAATTTTTCAAGAAGACAAATGTACAAGTTACACTTTCTACCGGAAAATCAATGCCTTACCTTATTTTGTGATAACAATGTATTCTGACTCCAATAGAAAATTATCTTGGATATGAAACGTGGTTTTTTCCAAGTGGATTTAACATGAATTATACCTATGACAAAAAACAACACAAATCCACTCTCATTTTAATAACAGAGACTGATTGCATTCCCTAAACCATGATATGTTATCCAATTGTTTGAACATTGGATTGTTAATAGATTATGAAGTAAAATTTATTTCGGAATTGTGTTTAAAAACCCAAATAAGTCACGGTCAGTGTGACCAAAGGGGATAACGAGAGGGTCACGGAAGTGAAGACAATACGAGGGTTAAGGGATGCCAATAAACCAGAGCGTGGTTTGATCCCGTCCCGGAATGCTGTGTGGACTAGCCAGACCCTCCTCCACGCATCGTGCCGAATAACTCCTGATCCGTACTCGCTCCTTGCTGGGCGATGACACCACTGGAGGTCCTGGTGAGAGGGCTTCATTCAGCAGGGCTTTCCCAGCATTTCACGGTGTGTTTCTCTATGAATTACCAACAAACAAAACAAAGCCCCAACACCGCAAATAAGAACTGTATGTAGGATAAACACATGCAGTATATGGAAAGATAGTCATAATGCAGTGTAGGACTTGAGATCATGAAGCGTCCAACACACACTCCTAAAGGTGTATGTAAGGTCTTGAAATTACTGCACGTGTGCGTCAGACTTCCATATTAAAATTTTTTCAGGTGAAATTTGTTTTATAGTTTTTTTCTGCCTGGTGTAGATTGTAAACACATTTAAAGCATTGATTAGAAAAGAAAAACATAAAATTACCGTTTGACAACGTGCTGGCTCGGTATGTTTGTTCATGATTCCAAGCGAGGCTTGTGACTAATCCAATCAATACCTTTGCGAAAGTGTTTTCTTTTAAGCTTTTACGCCTAACATTTTGATATTATAAACATCGTACATTCAAGCCATTGCCAAATGAGTTGAGAAAAAGTAATTATGACTATCAGCCTCAACACAACTCTCTCTGTATTTCTCATAGGGCTGTGTTCAGAAGATTGTGTGTTATGGCGACTTTAATACTCCATCATGTCAGTTCATCAGTTTTTTTTACTCTTCGGTTCCTCTGTCTTCTCACGTGGACGGCCAAACAGTTTGTTGTCATCTTTATAGAATTTCCTCATGGGAGGGCCCACCAAAGCTCCACATAGGTTTAAATTAAACTTGGTCGTATATCCACATAGGGCTGGCGATTATAGAGAAAAAAACAAACATACCAAGTATTCTAGACCAAAACCTCACACACTTTTGTGCTTATTAGTTGGGCTTAACTAAATGTTATTACACATGGTATTTTGATAAAATTCTCCAGAAATTATGTAACGACTAGTGGGTAAAGGTAAATATAGAACAGCAGAACAGTCTGGGTATGTTCAGAAATGCATCACGTTTTCTGTATGCAGCCGTAAAACAAGGTAAAGTCAAAACGTAAAAAATGTTATGAATATCCAAAATCTAAGGACAATATTCAGTCATATAGCGGAGATTGATTGCAACATCGATTTATGCTCAGGTTGATTCACACCTGGTAGGGTGTGTGCATGATGTTCTTATATTTGCCTCCTTCTAGAAGATAACAGGTTAAAGCCAGGCTTTCTAAAACCCTGAAGCGAGAGGATGACTTTCCTAGCGTTGGAAGGTTGAAAAAAAAAATATCTGCTCAAGTACACAAGTATGATCATTTATAAGAATGATGCATAATGATTAAAAAATGTTTTCTCTTGGTGCCTGTAGTCACTTGAATGAGTGTGAGCACGATGTACCAAGGCACGTCCCAAACTGCAGCAGCTGGCTTAGTTTCAACCCGCATGTTGCCCACACTCTACTCCACCCACCTTTCCTGTCTACAGCTCTTCCTATCAAGATAAGGCAAAAAGCCCAAAAAATAAACTTTACAAAATTTTATACTTGGGCTGATGAAATTACAGGCGAGAAATAGTTGTTCAATCAGGTGTAAAAGAGACATTCACATAGTTCTTATAATGCAGGGATAACAAAACCTGCATTTCATTTTGCTAATTAAAGAAATTGTCTTTGGTTAATGTTTATGGAAAGGATAACCAACAGATAAATCAGTTCCCATTTCAATCTTAATGTGTGTGTGTGTGTGTGTGTGCCGCGTGTGGGGTGTGTGGTGTGTGGTGTGAAACATATTTATAAACAGAAACTAAAGAGTCTGGGAATATGTAATGTGCCTGTTGCATGTCGTACAATCTCACATGACGATCACATCCCGTAGATTTACGGGCAATTAAAACTCTCTCTGTGTGTAAATCCTCACTGTCCATGACATTTTAGGGCATTTACTCAGGAATGTGCACTTCAGTCTTTTTTTTTTTTCTTGTAGATACCAATAAAATATTGGAATAGATCGCAGTCAGTCAGCAGAGAGGGTGTGAAATACTTGAATGAAAAGAATGAATAAACTTGAAATGCACTTGAATGAAAAGAGTGACTGTATGGATGCTTCTAACACAGAGTCTGAAACAACATTGAAACTAATAAAACTGTTCAGACGTACCTGGTGACTCAGACCTCTGCTGTCTAGCAGCGCACCTGTGAACAGTCTTCGCGTCCCATTTTGTCCTTGTCACAATGTGTAATACCAAAGCTGAACTCATAAAAAAAATGATGAAAAGACTCCTGACTTTAGACAGGCGGGATATAAAATTGGTCATGAGTCAGGAAGAAAGTGCTTACGTAGTTGATGGTGGATTGCTGGAGCTATGGGAATGATGTAAGCGTCCTTTTTCATCCACAGGCCTGATCCCTCCATCGGCGGCCTGAGGTATTGTGAGCATTACTTTGGGCCCTGAGGTTGGAGAAAGGAGGATAATTGTATTTACTATCATGTATGGCAGTAAGTAATAAGAAATGGAATCAGTGATGACAAATGACAAGATGTTGTTGGTTCTTGTGTTGGAGGGGTGGGGGGGGGGGGGGTCTTAACAAAGTTTTTAAATCAAACTCAAATGGTCTCAAAATAATCTTCATTTAAACATGCTATTGTAGCGTAAAATCATCTGATATATTCCAATTAGTTTAAATTTGTCTACGGGTAAACCCAAATTCACTAGACAGTGAGAGTCGCAGCCTCTCAAGCAGGCCCTTTGGTATAGAAAGATAAAATGTCAATAAGCTCGTTATCTTTTACGTAAACTATACTTACCGGGGGGGGGGGGTGGGGGGGGGGGGGGGGGGGGGGGGGGGGGGGGGGGGGGGGGGGGGGGGGGGGGGGGGGGGGGGGGGGGGGGGGGGGGGGGGGGGGGGGGGGGGGGGGGGGGGGGGGGGGGGGGAGACAAACGTAAGCAAGTCTCAGAACAGTTAACTTCGACACTAATGGTAAGCATGTCTCATGAGAAACTGTCAAAGCTGTAGTAGCTTAGCTGTCAGGCTACTACGTACCTAGTCAGCTAGATAGCCTCCCAGTTCAGTTAACATGCTAGCGTTAGACCGGACTAGCTTAGTGACATTACGACGAAACTGAGGCTCCGGTGCGCTTCCAGAAAGGGTCCGCTTGGTTATATGAGTCGTTCGATATCGTAGCGTTAGTTGTCAGCAATTTACCACCACAACACAGCCATTATGATGTCAAGTGTCCACCGCGCAGGACGTGTTGTTTTTTTTCAGCAGCAGGCAGGCACTTCTTTAGCTAGCGGTATCTGCTCTATGCTCTCAGTGACAGGTCATACTACTTCCGCGGCAAGACTTTCAAAATAAACTCCATTATGAGGGACGCTTTCTAAAAATGAGTTAGTATTTTTTTTTGTAAGTTAGTTATAATGATACAAGATCTTTTTGTTCATCACATTGGCAGAAATTGCTTTAATTGGGTTAGCGGCACTACTAATAGATCATAATTATCATATAAAGAAGGAAAATACATAAATATATGTTAATAAATATAGTTATAACACTGAATGTGTGGACAGCCCTTGGTTAACTCACCATGTACGTAAATAGGTTGGCAAAGGCAAGAGTATTGTAAAATTAATAACAGGCAGAAGATTTACGCTTTCTGTCGCCGTTAGGCGGATGAGGAGAAGTTTGAGGGGAACACAACGTTACGACGGTCTTTTGAGAAAGGTAAATCCTTCTGTAATGTGGACAATTAAACAGTGTGACCTTGGACCCCATACATCATGTACTTCTTATTTAACAAATAATTAGCATTTGTTACTAGGGTTAAATACCATGGATGTAAAGACTGACCAAAACAGCAACCAGGGTGATACTGGGTCTTGTGTAGTTGATAATCACATTCACTTAGAGAAGCGTTGTATTTACATTCATTCAAATGGAATGAATTGTGTGTTTGTGTAAGTCTGTTGTGAAAAAAGTTTATATGCATGTGCAGCTGGGTGCACATGCATAATAGAATGTATTTCCAACAACATACAGTTGATTTCGTAAAGCAAAGATCTGACGTAAGACCATGAAACAAGGGCTCCATTTTATGTAAAAGCGACAGTAAGCTACGTCACTAGGAAGCAGTGCATATGGCAGGGAAACTCTAAATGGACATGCGCAAACATTTATTTACACCTGTGTTTTTTCTGCTATGTAGTCAAAAAGCAAATGAAAAAAAGACACCATTGAAAGTGTTCAATGATTCCCAGAAAAGAACATACAATACACATTCTTTGATTATTGACTTTATTAGGTCAAATTGTAAACAACAGCGACAGCATGGGATTTGGAACAATATAGCTAAATTTTGACAGGGAGAATCGAGGCTCTTCTTTTATTATACATCAAACTGACCTGCAGGAAAGAGCGAACAAAAGATTGTTTTTTGGCTGCAAAGCAAGTGTATAGCATATAAATTCATGTTTTGATGTGCGCTTTCTAGAGTAGGCACAGCAAACATTCAGGGGTTGGAGGCTCGCTGGAAGGTCATTACTGCCTGAAGCATTTCTATTTCTAACGTCTCCCAACGAAATGTGGTAGTATAGTACAGCGGCAGTCTCAACTGACAGTCTATAATTATCATGACCCAGCATCTTTATGGGTTGAGATGCCAAGTTCTGACAGGGTTGGCTTCAGCTCTTGGATCAGATAGGATAAATTGCTTTATGGGGGCAGCTTTGTCCTGCAAAACACATATAACAAAACAATGAGGAGCATCACTAGTTCTTTAATACCTAATAAAATATATCACCAAATACGCCTGTTATCATCCTAAAAACATTCCGACTTGGCCACAGTCTTGGACTCCGTTGGCAGCAACCTCGTACATGCTTTCATCCTCTCTTAGGACTACTGCAATGGAGTCCTGTCTGGGTCAGCCAGCAAAAACCCTAGACAGGCTGAAGTATGTCCAAAACTATTCGCTAGGGTCATCACCTACACCAAGGACGTGGCAGCACATCACCCCGCCCTCATCCACCTCTGCATTAAATATATAAAATCCTCTTTCACCTCCAATCCCCCTGCCTGGCCCCAGTACCCTCAGACCGCCCCATCAATCAACCCACCCCAAACCTGCAGTCTAGACGCTGGCAAAGCTCTACTTCCCACAGCGATCTGTTTGGGAGACAGGCCTTATGGTGTTTTTCATTACATTATATGCATCGATTCCACATTTTGTTTCCTTAATGGAAAAAAGTACCCAGTACACTGCTAACAGGTACTTTTTTTTTGGAGTATCTACCTCCATTGGAATTCAAGCAAACGGACGGCGCTACCAAAAAAGGTGACGTGAAAAACCGGCAGACGACAGATGCTCGGAGAGAGTTGTCATCGATCACGGCGCACCACGCCATTTTTAAAACACTGTACGTTTAGCAGCGGTTTATAAGCTCCGACTCCTTTGGTAACAAAATTTGTCAAAACCAACAACACCTTTGACGTTCTGTGTGTCCATGGCAGTTTTCTGCGGTGTCGCTTGACGACCAGCCATGGCTCGCTAAACCAAGAGGCAGTACTAAATTACAACGGAACATGGAGGAAGGGGAACGCGCTCGAGTTAAGCCGAGCAGAGGGTACTAGCAGGTGGGTAAGTCGGCATTGTGTTGCGCAACCATCCCTATGAACCTCACTGCAGATATTCAAAATGATACATCCACTGGAATGTTTACAAAAAACTTCCTCAAACACACATTCTCAACAGGCTACAAACCTCCTCTAGTTAGCCACCGTAATTCTGTAAAGTTGTTTTTGATAACATTCTTTAATATTGTTTATTTTCACCCTCCAGTTAATATCTGAGTACATTTTAGTTGTGCTTTATTTCTAATTAAATGGTTGGGTGCTTTTTAAGCAAAGTGTGCAATATGACCCCTAATGTGAAAGTTTGTGAGTGCGACATGAAAAAACAAAGTCAGAATTCTATGAACTTAAGTGATGTTAAGTTAAGTCATTCAGGCTGTGAGTCTGTCAACAGTCCCCACTAAACAAACTCAGGTTTTAGGGCAGACCGAGTGAACCTACTGAAGGGCCGGCACACTAAACCTTAACGGCTCTCAGATGCGGACGGCGCTAGCAAGTAATCAGTCTCCGACAAAGCCCTTAGTGCGATCAGAATCTTGGCCTCAGGTACCAGGTATACCAATCAGGGTGTTCAATGACTTGAAAAATGAATGGAAAAAAATGAAATAACAATTACTAAAAAAACAGCAATAACAGACAGAGAAATGCAACACAATAACATAGAGGGAAAAAGCATATCTGGTAGAGATAAAACCCATAATACTAGCTGTTGTGCTAATGGTGGTTACTGTGGGAAGAGCCTATTGTAACGACCCTGCTGTGTACTAACAGGGGAATTAAAATATCAAAAAATTAGTCCATTATTTACTGGGTATGTATTTGACCCAACGAAATAGACATATGTCCAAAGGAACAACGGGAGGAGGACCACAAAACCAGATATGAAAAGCATATGTTGCAACAAAAGTTCACCTTCTATCAGCTCCACAGGCATCTTGTCAGGCTTGCTAAGGTAAGTGACCCAACGGGCATCAAAACATCCTCAGCCGTCTCCACCTTGCCATGGGAGTAAATGCTGGATGCACTGGAGTGGAAAACCACCAAGTGTAGAAACAGAATCTCTCAAATGGTTGTAAATACTAGTGTGTAATTCAAATGAAGCTTCAAGAACTCCACAGGTAATGCATATCACAAATAATAAACCAGTTTCGACAATACCCGTTTTGGTTTTAACATAGCGCCAACCAAGCAGTAACCAAGAACGTCTACGATCTTGATTTGAATGAGTGAATATCTTATTAAACAGCATTGAAGTTGGCCAGACACTCTTATTGCAACCTTAAACACCAAAATGATCCGAAGCTTTTGAGGCCAAGGGGTGGCTTTTGCATACAGGATGTGATCAAGTGCAGTTTCTAGAAAAATATCCTCCCCCACCAAAAACAAAGAAGCGGGAAATGAATGAAACAATAAATAGACCTATAAGTATGGAGGGAACACAGTTGGTGTTTAATAAAACAGTCAATCAAAAATCTACTATTTAAGAACACTTGATAAAAAATCTACACAGGCAAGCAGAGAGTGGACTGCCTTATACGCTGTAACATAATCTAGTATAATATATATTATAATATAATATAAACACACCACACACACACACACACAACAAAACACACACACACACACACCACACAGATATATTATCGATCAAACTGTACCAAAATTTGGGCGCTTGAAGAGGTTCCGGATTGTCACTTTACATTCCATCCATCCAACACACAATGATAGACGATGACTATTTTCGTCATGGATGTACAAAAACTTTCTGTATTAAAGAGCTGAAAGCAAAATATCTTTCAGATGGGGGTCAGCGGGACAAAATCTTATCAAATGGGGGTCCGTGGTACAAGTTGTGTCAGTTTAGGTTGTACTTGACAGGAAGTTTGCGTAGTTGGGGGTGGCAGTAGCTCAGTCATAGGGAGTTGGGTGGGACCCGGAGGGTCACATGTTAAATCCACCGTATGGACCCAAAAAGTTGGGAGGGGATTGGTTTGTTGCTGGGAGCGGATTGGGCACGTCACCTCCTGGGCAGCCAGGTGCCATTGAGCAGGCACGTACCCCCACGACCGCTCAGGGCGCTGGTTCAGATGGCAGCCCACTCACTCGAGACATCTCTCCATGTATAGTCAGGTAGAGGCCTGAGCATGTGTGTGTATTGCAAGGCTGTGATGGGAGTATAAAAAAAGTGTGTACACGAGTGCAGTACAGTAATTTCCCCATTGGGGATAATAAACAATTATTGATATACTTATCTTATAGCTAACGACACTAAGAAGGGGGGGGGGGGTTTTGCTAAGAGGGGGGGGGGGTGGGGGTTAGGTCAGGGACAGTTACATGGGAGGATAATTAGGAGCCCAAACACAGGGTCATAATCTACATCATAAAGGCTTCCATCAGTAAAACGATGACGCACATGTAAAAGCTAGCGACTATTACATAGTACAGCATAGCTGGTCGAGTTAGCTAGAACATTAACGTACAGCTGCGCTAAAAAGCGGTGAATGAACGCCTTGAACAAACTAAAGGGGCACACAAGGTCGTGGACTTTTTCTGCATAAATCATTTCGTGTTTGTTTTTTTAAATAACAACGATACGTGAGGTGTAAAACTATTACCGTTCAGACCCAACGACAGCTAACCAATACAATAATTTATTGTCCTCAATTTAGCTTGCACCAAGCTGTAGCCTAAAGTAGTAGCTAAACGGTTAGCAGGGCAAGCTTATGTAGGTATCTTTATATCAGACGGTCTCTCTTTCACGGTAGAAGCAAAGCAGATGAACGTTACTGGTAGCAGGGTCGAGGACCGAGCCAGGTCTCAGGGGCCCTGTGGCCGACAGTCGGAACACGGCTCGGAAACATGGTACAGCAGTGAGTGCTAACCGTCTGTGTGGCGCTAACGGAGGACCATTCTTTTCTTCTTCTTATTCAGGCAGGCTTCTAGAGCACAACTATGGGCGTATTGCGGCCATCTCTGTTCTCATAGTTGCTATTTAACACTTATTTAGAGATTGGTCTATATGGTTCATATTACTCCAATATTTGGCGGTTCTCCATCTAGTGTTCTTCAATTTGTTACAACAGTCCAAATTCAAGAAGAGGTGTAAATTAAAAACAGTTGATCAGTTGACTCCCAATGTTCTCTGAATAGTTTCTTCCTTTGGTAAATATTTTATTTTTTATTTTTCACCTTTCCATTCAAGGAATTTACAGGTCGAGCCAGCCACTCCTCGGACCAAACCTCATCGGATAAGACCCTAGCCACGATGATCGTCTTTCGCTATACCTACTTTGTACTGAATAATAAGTTTCCCTTCCTTTCACATCCTGTGACCGTAGCCACATTCTTGTACGGACACTAAGTATTATTACTTGTGAAGATCGTGACACACTACTGCAAATACGGCAACACGGGGCCCAGAGAGGGGACTGTCCTCTCTCCCTCCTCTTCACATCTACACCACAGGACTTAACTACCACCAGAGTCCTGCCATCTTCAGAAGTTTTCTGATGACTCTCGTGGGTGGATGATATCAGCGGGGGGGGGCGAGGCTGAGTACAGAGCTGTGGTGGGGGACTTGTCACATGGAGAGGCTGAACCATCTACAGCTTCAACGTGACAGGACCTGGTGGGGATATAAGGAGAGCCAAGGCAGCAGTGAGACTGTTTCACATCCAAGGGGGTCAGTGTGGACATTGTGGAGGAACTACAAAACACCTGCGAGTGCACTGGAACGAATAAACTGGACTGGGCCAGAAACACATCCCTCTACAGAAGAGCAAGCCGTACGCTCTTTCTGAGGAGGCGGAGGTCCTTTAACATCTGCAGGACAACATGAGGAGGTGTTTTTGAGTCTGTGGGTGGCCCGTGCTATCCTCTTTTGCTGTTGCACTGCTGGGGCAGAGGCTGAGGGTAGCGGACGCCAACAGGAATCAAAAACTGATTCGCAAGGCCGGTGACGGCGTGGGGGTTGGATAGGACTCTGGTCGGGTGGTGGTCAGAGAGGAGACGCTGTCCAAACTACATCCCATCTATGCAATGTCTCGCACCAACTCCAGGGCCTTGCTGCTCAATCAACAGGAGACACTTTCATGATAGACTCATTCTCCCAAAACTGCCCCACAGAGGCCACCGGAAGTCATTCTGCCTGTGGGCCATTAAACTTTAACTACTCCAATGGAGTTATGAAACACACCATTAGAGAGGTAACAGGAAATTATATCTGGTTTGGCAATAACACATGGATCGTTTAATGTGGAAATAACTCAACTGTACAATTATGTATTATTATATATATTTTACTTTTCCCATTGGCAAACTATTACTGTTAATTATGTAAATACTGTATCATAATGATTCCTTTAACTATGTAAGATCCACACTCCTTAAATTTCTTTACTTATATTTTACTATTGTGCAACGGAAACACAGGAGTTTCCCTTCGGGGATCATAAGTATTTCTGATGTTAGATTATGATTGATTCTGATTCGAAAATTCATGTGAACTCTTCCTCTGCACTGCTTTTCCCTTGCCACCTCATCTGCCTATCCTGTTACCCATGCCCACGTGCGGCAGAAACCCACATAAACCCCAACGTCGTGCCCAGTGAAAAACAAAATTTCCACAGTAAATCAGGTCTGGACGTAGTTTTGGTATCTTATTGTAATAGGGTTGCAGCGAATCATACTACGACTGATGTTCCTGTTTGTTAAAAAAATCGTCAACCCACCTTTACTGCCATAAACCTGCGACGTAACGATAACAAAGGATGGAATCCTACAACTTTTAAAACAATGTAGATTATTAATAACACAAGCTGTTGTTGGTTGGGTTTTGTTGGGGTTATTTTCCAGTTGTGGCCTTCCCTGTGGTTTGTTTCTTGGTTTTCTCCCCCGGGTCCTGTGTGGTTCTGTTCTTGTGACCCGTTTTCGACTGTTTGTGTGGGTGACTCTCCAGTTCCTCTCGTTCTAGTTGTTTTGTGCCTTTCTGTCTAGGCTGCGTGTCCCTGCCCTGCTTGCTTCTCTCGACCTTCTTCCCTTTTTCTCCTCTAGTCCATTCTTGGTTCATCCTCGCCCATCCGTTACTCGTCTCAGTCGCACTGTCTCGTATCTTTGTATCATGTCGGCTGTGCTCTCATGTACGGTTATGCTCTGTCTGCTCTCTGTGCTTCGCCCTCTTTCGGTGTGCGTTGTATCTCAACTGTCTTTCTGGTTGTATCAGTATCTCCCATGTCTCTCTTGGCCTGTGTCCGGTCTAGTTCACTCTGTCTCTGCGTTTGCCTGTCTCCCTCTCTGTTTGTTGGTGTATGCTCTCTCTGTCTCCATACTCTCTGTATCTATTTCTCTGTCTGTGTCTCTGTCTATCAGCCTGGTGTCTCTCTTGGGGTCAGTCATTTCTATCTCTGTGTCTTCTCTTCCGTATCACACGTCTCATGCTGGCTCTTTCTCCGTACCTACCCTGGTTCCTTTTGGCTCATCTTTCTCTGTCCCTCTCCTCCAATCCCTCGCGTGTTGTTGCTCATCGCCCTGGACTCCATTGCTTTGTCTCATGTTGCTCCCGTGTCTCGGCTAGCGCTTATCTGTGTAAATCTCGCTCTTTGTTGTCTGTCTGTCTCTCTCTTTCTGTTGGTTGTCTCTGTTCTCCTACCGGTTTGCTCTCAGTCCTGTGCTTTCCCTCGGTCTTTCGTTCCCGGGTCTGTCTGTTCTGTCTTGTCATGTGTATTGTCTTTGTGTCTCTCGGGTTTGTTCTGTTTGTCTGTCTCGCTCTCTGCGCGTCTCCCTGTCTAGGTGCGTCTCTCGTGTCATCCCTGTGTCTTCTATTGGCTTGCTCTCCTGTGGTCCCTCGCTCGCCACTGTCTCCAGTCATGTTATGGACTTCATGGCCCGCTATCAAGGTGCCTTTTAGTTGCTGGTCACTTTGGCCCATCCCTCTCAACTCCCTCCTCCTCATACTTCTATTGCTCCTCTCCTTGGTCCACTCTCGCTCTCTTCTTCTCAGTCCTTTCTCGCTCCATCGTGAATTCCCTCCTTGCACGGGACTCCTTTGTCCATGCTCCCCTGTGTCTTGTCCCCGGTGCTCATGGTTTGCCTGCTGTCCCCAAGCTATGTCCCTTGGTTCCCCGCATTGGCCCCCTCCTTTCCAGTGTCTCTTCGCCCTTTCTGGGTTGTTTTAGTGTTCCCTTTTGGGGTTTGTTTTTTGAAAATCTGGGATCTGTTTGGTGGGGGGGTATGTGTGGTTGGGGTTTTGTTGTGGGGTGTATTTCCCGTTGGCCTTCCATGTGTTGTTTCTTGTTTTATCCCCGGGCCTGTGTGGTTCTGTTGTGTATTCCCGTTAAGTGTTGTTTGTTTTACTTCCTGTTTTTGATAGTCAGCTTACTGTCTTGTCGTGTCTAGTCTGTCTAGCTTCATCTGTTGTCTCGGATGTCCAGCCCGCCTAATGTGATCCACTGATGTTCTACCTGTTCCCGGTTACCTCATAACCCACGTATTAACCCCAGTGTTTCCTTGGTCTTGTTGGTCAGTCGTTTTTGTTTGCTGTTTGCCATAGTCGCTGTGAGCTGTCAACCTGCCGTCTCCCGTGTGATACCGGTTTTGTTTGCCTAGTAGTTGCCTTGCTTAATTTTTTTTTCCAATTGCCGCCAGACACCTGGGTTCCTCGTTTACTGCTGCAGTCGTCATTCCCTGTGAGTTTCCCACGCATTTCCTGTGTCCTGCTCACCTTCGACAGTGCTGCGTTGGGCTGTGGAGTGTTTTTGGACTCCCACCTTTGAGGAAAACAAAACAGGTAGCACACGGGGAGACGGCAAGGTTGACAGCTCACAGGACGATGGCAAACAGACAAACAAAACTGGAATGATCCAACAAGAGACAAAGGAAACACTGGGGTTAAATACAGGAGGTAATGAGAGGTAACGGGAAGAAACAGGTGAGACATCAGTGGTGATCAAATTATGGGCGGGGTGGACAATCAGAAAACAAAGTGAAGTAGACAAGACTAGACACGACAAGACAGGAAGCTGACTATCAAAATAACAGGAAGTAGAACAACAGACACTTACCGGGAATCACAAGACAGAAACCCCACAGGACCGGGGAGAACAGAAAGATAAAAAACAGGAGACGCCAAATGGGGAAAATAAACCCCCAACAAACCCCAAACCCAAACCAGTGACCGACCCCCCCCCAAAGACAGATCCCAGATGTCAAAAAACAAAAACCCCAAAAGGGAACATAAAACAACCCAGAAAGGGCGGAAGACACTGGAAAGGAGGGGGCCAAGGGACGGGGAAACCAAGGGACAGA
>NC_045733.1:28307764-28307878 GCF_008692095.1 Etheostoma spectabile | reverse complement strand
TTGGGGACAGAGGCAAACCATGAGCACCGGGGACAAGGACACAGGGGAGCATGGACAAAGGAGCCCGAGCAAGGAGGGAAATTAACGAGGGAGCGAGAAAGGGACTGAGGAAGA
>NC_045733.1:28307635-28307754 GCF_008692095.1 Etheostoma spectabile | reverse complement strand
GAGGGACCAAGGAGGAGGGAGCAATAGAAGGGACTGAGGAGGAGGGAGTGAGAGAGGGATGGGACAAAGGACCAGGCAAATAAAAGGCACTGATAGCGGGCCCAAGGAAGTCCAGAACA
>NC_045733.1:28307434-28307625 GCF_008692095.1 Etheostoma spectabile | reverse complement strand
ACAGGTGGCGAGCGAGGGACCAGAGGAGAGAAAGCCAATAAAAGACACAGGGAGACACAGAGACGCACCTAGAAAGGGAGACAGCGACAGAGAGCGGGAGACAGACAAACAGAACAAAGCCCGAGAGACACAAAGGACAAGACAGACAGACAGACAGACAGACAGACACCGGGAACGAAAAAGACAGAGGG
>NC_045733.1:28307091-28307198 GCF_008692095.1 Etheostoma spectabile | reverse complement strand
TAGGTACGGAGAAAGAGCCAGAGAGAGACGGGGAGACGGAGAGAGACACAGAGAGAGAAAGACGGACCCAGAGAGAGAGACACAGAGCGAGAGACAGAGACACAGAC
>NC_045733.1:28306975-28307081 GCF_008692095.1 Etheostoma spectabile | reverse complement strand
ATACAGAGAGTAGGAGACAGAGAGAGATACACACAAACAAACAGAGGGAGAGACAGCAAGACGCAGAGACAGAGTGAACTAGACCGACACAGGGACCAAGAGAGAC
>NC_045733.1:28306754-28306904 GCF_008692095.1 Etheostoma spectabile | reverse complement strand
AGCAAGACAGACAGATACAGTACAGAGAGCAAGACCGACAGATACAGAAAGCAAGAGACAGGGCGACTGAGACGAGTAATCGGGAAGGGGCGAGGATGAAGACAAGAAAGGACTAGGAGGAGAAGAACAGGGAAGAGGAGCGGAGAAGCA